>NW_026014788.1:0-196391 GCF_020379485.1 Brassica napus | reverse complement strand
CGTACGTAGCGAACTGAGCGAGACGATGCTCGGTCGCTACGTAGCGACCGAGCTTGGCTCGAGCTCGGTCGCTACGTAGCGACGAGCTGTGTGCATGCTTGGTCGCCGCGTATCGATCGAGCTTGGCTTGTCCGCGGGTCTGATTTCATACTCGAGCTTGTCCGCGGCCCGATTTGGATACATGTCCGTTGCCTTCGAGACAATCGGTATTTAGTGGTTCGATTGAGATTTGGACGATATTTACTGCAAGGCTGTTCGTAAAGATATCTTTACGAAGATTACTTTTCGTAAAAAGGTATTTAAACGGTATGCTGATTTTTACGGACTTTCAGACATTGATTCCGTCGTGACCGATTTTGACCCCAACAGTTAGCCCCCCAGCTCGTTAGAATCATGAGCTTCTAGCGTGAGGTTCTAGCGAGTGGCTTGGCAAGTTAGGCAGTTAGGTGAGTTAGGCGGAATTAATGGTTGAAAAGGTCTGTGGTAAGTGATCTTCTCGCTCTCTAAAAGTAGAAAACGCGATAAGATTGGGGCTGCGCCTTATGACGGCTGCCTACGTACCCTTGTTGAAGGGATCAAGCCTTTCGTAGTTCATCTTGGAGTTAAGGTTCTTATGACTAGTTTTCCAGTAGGACCTTTATGGTCTAGTTTTTATGTAGCGGTTATAAGGCGTGTTGCTGCCGATGGCATTTGTATGGGGTGTAGGGAAAGACTACGAGTTGTCGTCTCGTAATCTAACTCTGTGTGAATTGCCATATCCATAATCTGTTTCGAGAGTTTTCCGCAGTGTGTAAACTTGCGGGATTTTCTGAAGACGTTCGAATATTGGCAAAGAGACAATTTTGGGATCTCGTATCAGGGTGTTTGATACTATGCCTAGAGATGTTAGAGACCAGTGCGCTGGGTTTAGGGCAAGACCTAGGTTTACTCCGGTTTTAGGGGGTGCGATGACTAATTCGACTTACGTATCCCGTTTCAGTTTCATCCTGATTCCATACCGATTTAAAGTCCGCGATAGGTTCTCGGCTTATACGACTTGTATGGTTGGAATCGAGCATCTCTCCGGAGACCGGAAGTGCTGGACCAAAATTTCGGATTTCTTTTATAGCGCTATTATCCTTGTGTCGGATGTAAGAGAGTCATCTTCTACGAGATGGCTAAGTCTGTTTAGGACGTTAAGAGTTTGTTGTGATCAGCAACAAACTTAATGGTAAAAATTACTATTTTGAGTCTTCGCGAAGAAATGTTTTGAGAAGATGTTAGTGCGTATGACTGTCTGGTCTTCCAATGAAGGTTTTTATCGAGGAAGGAAATTTCGTCGAAGAACTAATCTTCAGGCGTCCGCGACGTCTCGCGATGCTGAAGATTTGTTATTCTTTCGTATGCCACGTTTCGTGCTTGAAATGTTCGCGGGCTTTGAAGATATTTCGCGATGTTGCGAGGGTTTAGTATTAGCCCTGTGTTTGAGAAACATTCTGTTTGACTATGAATGTTCGCAGCCAAAAATTGTTGTTCCTGCTCGGATGCTAATAGTTTTATTTGCGATCGAGGAATTATGACTGAGGTGTCGTGTAAATTTGTCCATGGGAACAAGCGTTTTCCTTCATGGTGCTTTGTGAAGAGTTGGCCTTCCGAGATGTATTTCGTGTTGCATTTTAGGATGTTTCGTATAGCTCTAGAAGCTTTGTTACGAATTTTTCCTTACATGCCGCGTATTGTGGTTAAAACGTTGCGGGCTTAAAGTGAATTGTGGAGCGTATTGAACTTTGGTCAAATTTTCGAAAAGTTTTTTGATTTTCCGTTAACCGTTTGGTTTGATTAGGACTTAGTTTCGTTACGAACGAGAATTTATCATATGATTTCCGACTTGGGGCTATACGATAATTTATCATATCATATAACCGATTTTACGAAGGTTGTAAATCAGTGATATGTAAACATATGTCAAAGTAGCAGTGTTTCTGCGGGTTCTACGAGAAACGTTCCCGCTGTGATTTTGATCTTAGGTGAAAGTTGCTTGGAGTTACCCATGGAGTATACCGAAGTTTATTTCAATACGATCTAGTCGCGGAACGCTTTTCATAGGTTTTCGAGAGGATTCTCATGAACATTGTTTCTTTCTTGAACGAATGGTCAACCAGAGTGGATCTAGCTAACCATAGGAGGGAAAGTGCTCCTTTTAATGTGCACGATGCTACATATATTCTCGAGTTTTCTTCGTCGCAAATGTTTTCGATGCTTTTCCGTGACTTACTTGGTACAACGGAAACTGAAAGAAATGCTTGATTGATGATTGAAGATTTCTCGCCGCTAAGTTTAAAACGAAACTGGCTTTCTGAAGCCGGAAAAGGCTTCAATACTTTGGCTAATCGTCGAGTTTCAGTTTGATATTGGTACAAGTTTCTGTACGCCTGATTGCGACAAAAATGATGTATAGTTTTTGAGATTATGTTCATGATCGTCTGGATATGTTGCTAGCGTTTAGACGAATATTAAGATTGTCGTTGCCTATTCTTGACGATTTGAAGAAGTTTTTTGAAGTTTGTTTGGGATATACGAGTATAGTATACGTACCTACTCCCCCTTTTTTTTTTTTTTACGAAAGAAAGTGGTTGAACCGATACTTTGAGGGTTGTGTACGTTTCCTCTTCTGATGTTTGGAATGATCGATAATTCGGGGCGATTTATAGACGACGCTTGGACTGTGATTTGGTTGTTTCCACGTTGACGACTTGGGATTGTCGGTTCCGAGAAAATTGCCAGAAACGAATCGGTTTTAAGACGACGTTCATGTCTCTAACTTTTTCTCTCTTTAGGAAGCGAAGCATGATATGCGTGGCGATCGTTTCTCGACTTTCGGAGAGTTTAGATCGGTTTGCAAGATCTGGATGAACAATTATGGAACAATATACCGAGACAGGAAAAATCGCCTAAGACTTATTTCGCTAGACTATCCACCTAGGTTTAAGTTCCCTAAAGTTCTACGGCAGTCTCTTAGGCGTTTCTATTTCTTAGTTAATTTTCTACGAATTCCAAGCCTGATTTCAAGTCGGGAATACCTTAGTTCTCTCGTAGATCGGGTTAGCCTCTTCTCTGTTTTGCTTGCTATTGCCCTTACTCTTTCGTGTCTGTCTGCTCATTCGAATAGCAAGAATTTGATTCTTCCTGGATATCTATGCTTTCCTGGCCGCGTTTAGGCAGCTACCAATTTTCTCGATTTTTCGTGATCCATGTTCGATCTTAATATCATTGGATTTACGAAAATGATGAGCATATCGTCGAAAAAATCGAGTTGTGAGAGGAAGGATTGGGAGATCGTGGAGAGAGGCGGATGGGAGCGAATTCTGATTCTCGGATTTTGCTCCATCGCTTCCCTTATCAGAGATTCTTTTTCTACGATTGTTGTTAGAATTTTGAAGGTTGTCAAATGTTGCTTATTTTAGTTTTACGAAAGTTTTTCCGAAAAATAATAGCGATCGACTCGTTCGCAGGTGGTCACTACGTAGCGACCGACCGAGTGGCTAGGTCGCTCGATACGTAGTGACCGACCGAGTGGCTTGGTTGCTCAATACGTAGCGACTGACAGAGTGGCTTGTTCGCTCAATACGTAGCGATCGACCGAGTGGCTAGGTCGCTCAATACGTAGAGACCGATCGAGTGGCTAGGTCGCTCAATACGTAGCGACCGACCGAGTGTCTTGGTCACTCAATACGTAGCGACCGACTGAGAGTCTTCGTCACTCAATACGTAGTGACCGACGGAGTGTCTTGGCGCTCAATACGTAGCGACCGACTGAGTGTCTTGGTCGCTCAATACGTAGCGAGACCGATCGAGTGGCTAGGTCGCTCAATACGTAGCGACCGACCGAGTGTCTTGGTCGCTCAATACGTAGCGACCGAATGAGAGTCTTCGTCACTCAATACGTAGTGACCGACGAAGTGTCTTGGTCGCTCAATACGTAGCGACCGATCGAGGGCTAGGTCACTCAATACGTAGCGACCGACCGAATGTCTTGTCACTCAATACGTAGCGACCGACGGAGTGTCTTGGTCGCTCAATACGTAGCGACCGACTGAGTGTCTTGGTCGCTCAATACGTGCGATCCGACTGAGAGTCATCACCTCAATAAATAGCGACTGACGGAGTGTCTTCCTCGCTCAATACGTAGCGACCGATCGAGTGGCTAGGTCGCTCAATACGTAGCGACCGACCGAGTGTCTTGGTCGCTCATACGTAGCGACCGACTGAGAGAGTCTTCGTCACTCAATACGTAGTGACCGACGAGGAGTGGCTTGGTCGCTCAATACGTAGCGAACCGACGGAGTGTCTCCTCGCTCAATACGTAGCGACCGATCGAGTGGCTTAGGCGCTCAATACGTAGCGACCGACCGAGTGTCTTGGTCGCTCAATACGTACGACCGACTGAGTGTCTTCGTCACTCAATACGTAGTGACCGACGAGAGGGTCTTGGTCGCTCAATACGTAGCGACCGACTGAGTGTCTTGGTCGCTCAATACGTAGCGACCGACTGAGATGAGAGTCACACTCATACATAAGACCGACTCGCGTGGTCTTCCTCGCTCAATACGTAGCGACCGATCGAGTGGCTGTCGCTCAATACGTAGCGACCGACGGAGTGTCTTGGTCACTCAATACGTAGCGACCGACTGAGAGTCTTCGTCACTCAATACGTAGACCGACGGAGTGTCTTGGTCGCTCAATACGTAGCGACCGACTGAGTGTCTTGGTCGCTCAATACGTAGCGACCGATCGAGTGGCTAGGTCGCTCAATACGTAGCGACCGACCGGAGTGTCTTGGTCGCTCAATACGTAGCGACCGACTGAGAGTCTTCGTCACTCAATACGTAGACCGACTAGAGGTCTTCGTCACTCAATACGTAGTGGACCGACGGAGTGTCTTGGCCGCTCAATACGTAGCGACCGACTGAGTGTCTTGGTCGCTCAATACGTAACGACCGATCGAGTGTCTTGGTCGCTCAATACGTAGCGACCGACTGAGTGTCTTGGTCACTCAATACGTAGCGACCGACTGAGAGTCATCATCGCTCAATATGTAGTGACCGACGGAGTGTCTTGGTCGCTCAATACGTAGCGACCGACGAGAGTGTCTTCCTCGCTCAATACGTAGCGACGCCGATCGAGTGGCTAGGGTCGCTAATACGTAGCGACCGACCGCGTGTCTGGTCGCTCAATACGTAGCGACCGAATGAGTGTCTTCGTCACTCAATACGTAGTGACCGACCGGAGTGTCTTGGTCGCTCAATACGTAGCGACCGACTGATGTGTCTGGTCGCTCAATACGTAGCGAACGACTGAGAGTCATCACTCAATACATAGCGACTGACGGAGTGTCTTTCCTCGCTCAATACGTAGCGACCGATCGAGTGGCAGGTCGCTCAATACGTAGCGACGACCGAGAGTGTCTTGGTCGCTCAATACGTAGCGACCGACTGAGAGTCTTCGTCATCAATACGTAGTGACCGACGGACGTCTTGTCGCAATACGTAGCGACCGATGGAGGAGTGTCTTCCTCGCTCAATACGTAGCGACCGATTCGAGTGGCTAGGTCGGCAATACGTAGCGGACGACCGAGTGTCTTGTCGCTCAAATCGTAGCGACCGACTGTTGTCTTCGTCACTCAATAAGTAGTGCCGACGGAGTGTCTTGGTCGCTCAAGTAGCGACCGTTCGAGTGCTAGGTCACTCAATACGTAGTAGCGACTCGATGAGAGTCTTCGTCACCAATACGTAGCGACCGACGGAATGGCTAGTTCGCTCAATACATAGTGAGTGACCGAGTGCCTTCGTCGCTCAATATGTAGCGACGACCGATTGGATTGGTCGTCATAGTAGAGAAGGTCGGACCAAGGCCCGACTTACCCCCCCAGTTTTATCCGTACTTCCACAGTTTGGTAGTTGTTACCGCGTAGGGGGCGTTCCAGGCCTGAACGGAAGTGGTGTTGCTAGTCGAGTCGTTTCCGCGAACTTTCGTGTTCGCGGGGAGGATTGTGGGAACCGAAATTCGCACTGTCGATTTCCGTTTAAATAAGGAAACTAAGAAAACCCTAGTTTCCCAGAGGACCCGGATATCTGTTAATTACCACACGTCAAGCAATCAGAACACGAGAATAACAACGATAAAAATAAGAAATCGAAAAGAGAGCAAAGTAGATCTTATTCCGAATCTGCGTATGAGCGTTACAACAAGGTATAAGCCTGGGCTCGAGAGCTGTCGGCGAGATTCCTAGTTCTAGCAACCCTAAGACGGCTAAACCTAATTGAGTCGCAGCTCGAAATAACAAAAACGGAAAGTTGCCTAAATCGCTCTAAGTGCTAAGTTTGCTCTGAAAAAGTTCTCCCTCTGCTCCTCGCCTAGGACTCCTTATATACTAGCTCCAAGGTCGGTTTACGCTTTTACTCTTCTGCCCTTAAGCCGTCATAGCATAAAAATGGAGATATTCCATTTTTCCCGATCTTCACAATTATCTTCAAAACTTCCGTATTTATCCGCGGAAACTTGACATTTATCCTTCCTCGCGGGCCAAGCGCGAACCATGCTGTGGTTCACGGGCTTTTGGTTAGGAAAAATCGTAGGATGGGCCTCGAGTCGTGTTTTAGGTCCCTTTGGGCCGTCTTCCGACTCGACACGTTTACTACGAGTTTTCCGCGGTTTCTAATCCGCGAAGTTTGATCGATGAATTAGAATAGCGGGAAACATAGACTGAGCTTGCTACGGTCTTCGGGAGATAGCATTCGAAGGTTTGACGAGAATGCAAGGACTGGTGTCGTATCGATGTTCGGAAAGGTTCAATCGCTACACAGCGACCGAACTTTGGCTCGAGCCCGGTCGCTATGTAGCGACCGAGCGAAACGAGTGCTCGGTCGCTACGTAGCGACCGAGCTTCGGCTTGAGCTCGGTCGCTACGTAGCGACCGAGCGGAACGATCGCTCGGTCGCTACGTAGCGACCGAGCTTTGGCCCGAGCTCGGTCGCTACGTAGCGACCGAGCGGGACGATCGCTCGGTCGCTACGTAGCGACCGAGCTTGGCTGAGCTCGGTCGCTACGTAGCGACCGAGCGGGACGATCGCTCGGTCGCTACGTAGCGACCGAGCTTTGGCTCGAGCTCGGTCGCTACGTAGCGACCGAGCGGGCGATCGCTCGGTCGCTACGTAGCGACCGAGCGGGACGATCGCTCGGTCGCTACGTAGCGACCGAGCTTTGGCTCGAGCTCGGTCGCTACGTAGCGACCGAGCGGGACGATCGCTCGGTCGCTACGTAGCGACCGAGCTTGGCTGAGCTCGGTCGCTACGTAGCGACCGAGCGGGACGATCGCTCGGTCGCTACGTAGCGACCGAGCTTGGCTGAGCTCGGTCGCTACGTAGCGACCGAGCGGACGACGGAGCGACGCTCGGTCGCTACGTAGCGACCGAGCTTTGGCTCGAGCTCGGTCGCTACGTAGCGACCGAGCGGGACGATCGCTCGGTCGCTACGTAGCGACCGAGCTTGGCTGAGCTCGGTCGCTACGTAGCGACCGAGCGGGACGATCGCTCGGTCGCTACGTAGCGACCGAGCTTTGGCTCGAGCTCGGTCGCTACGTAGCGACCGAGCGGGACGATCGCTCGGTCGCTACGTAGCGACCGAGCTTGGCTCGAGCTCGGTCGCTACGTAGCGACCGAGCGGGACGATCGTTTGGTTTGAATCCCAAAGAATACTTCTTCGTAGAAATAACCTCGTATAGTTATTTTTACGAAAATTACATCCCTTCTTTTACTAACTCTTTCGGAAATACGATCTCTGAGGATTTTCGGGTGGTAATTCCGTCGTAACCGTTTTTGACCCCAACAGTTAGCCCCCCAGCCCGTTAGGATCATGCATGGGGGGATCCTAGCGTGCGGTTAGGCATGTTTGGCAAGTTAGGCGTGATGGATGGAATTAATATGCGAAAGTCCGAGCTTGAATAGTAAATCCTCATGTCTTATAAGAAGAGAGGTAACTTGTTCCATAATTTTTTCACTTTCTTGTTTTTCTCTAAGATCTTTCAAAAACTTTCTATCTTTCTCTCCACCCTTTTCCTCTATTCTCTTAAGAGAAGTGTAAAGATGTCGAGCAAGAAAAAGATTGCGAAAAAAGGGTCTTCGTCCGCGAGTCCTTACGAAGAGCTCGTCGTTCCGAAGACGGAGTTCGTGCCTCACTCGGTGCATCCTGCCGAGAACGAGGCATGGTGGGTTGCTCATTACGGCTCGTTGATCCCTCCCAAGGAGAAGCCATTCCCGGTCCTGGTCCATCGTGGAGTCGAGGGAAAGGACGCAAGTAGGACCACTGACGAGTTTCTCGCGACGATGCGGTCGTTCTACCGCATCCCGGATGTTGTGGAGTTCCGGGTTCCCTGCCGCGGGGAATGTGCTAACAACCCCCCGGAGGGTTACTTTACTTGTTATGAGGTGTTCATAGTGCGTTGTCGCCTCTGGTTCCCCATACCCGAAATTCTCGTCCGAGTGTTGGACCGTTTTGAAGTCGCGATAAGTCAGTTGACACCCCTTGCCATTCAGCACCTTATTGGGATCTTGATCCTAAGCTATGAGCATGGCCTTTCCCTTTCCGTCGATCATTATGAAGCGCTTTTGAGGCTTCAACTTGTCAAGGATACGGATAAGCATAGGTTTGTCCCTCGGAAATTTATGTCGGTGGTTAAGAAGTTCATTTCGAACTTCAACTCGTGGAAGAAGTTCTTTTTCTTTGTTCGTTTGGACGCTGCGTCCGTCGAAGAGAGTTGCATTCCACTGTTCCGGAGGTTGCCGAACAATCGTCCCTTCATCAATCCTCTTGCTCCGTTCCCTGAGGATATTATCGCGGTGAGGGATCTTCTCAGGAATGGTCCCTTCTTCTGGACTTCTTTCACGCCGAGAAGGGTTCGGAAGGCGCTGAAATTTGTGCAACCTGGTCCAGCTTTGGACGCGGATACGGGAAGCGACTCCGAACCCGACGGCCAGAGTCCCGTTGAAGCTCCGACAGCCGCGCCGGAGTCGAGCTCTTGGAAGGGAAAAGACGTCGATCTCGGCGACATAGAGTTTTCGATGGATGACTCTATGCTTCCAGGATGGGATCCGAACCTTGCTTACGGCGACGGAAGCGGTTCGAGCGAAGCCCCCATTCCGGACTTCGATGATTTCTTTGCTGGGCTGCCATCGGGTTTCGATGCTCCTCCTCCTACGAAAGAATCGGCGAGGCCGAGAGTCGTTGCGGAAGGATCTCGCATCATCAATGGGGTTAGTTTTTTTTTGGGAATTTTTAAGTGATTGTCCTATGTATGGATTTGTAACACGCCTATTGATTTTGCAGGGCCTGAGCTTGCTGGGCTCGGCCATCGAGGCGGGTCATAGAGAAGCCATGGTCTACCGCTTCAAGGCGGAGAAAGCGGAGCGGGATCTCGCCCGCGTGCAAGGCGAGATGCTGGAGCGAGAGGCACAGCTTACTCGTGATCATGCGCGGGCTGTTCGCAGATCGGAGAGGAAAGGCAAAAGAGAGATCGTCGAGGTGATGAAGACTCGCGCATCTCAGTTCCAGGTTGAGTACGGGAATCTTAAGAATGCCTTTACCTCGGTGGGCGACTTTCGCGAGTGCCGTGGTTCGGTCGGAAGTCTTTGGAGGACGCAAGCCGACGACTATGTGTTTGAAGAGGAAATGAGCTTGATGAAGAGTGGGATGAGTGACCGTGCCCACGCTGAGGCGCTTATCCCTCCGATCGACGAGAGGATTCAAGGGTTCTGGGATTCCATCCCGGTTTCTCCTGATACCGAGGAGGTCCCGATCGATTTTCACGGCGGTGGCGAGGAAGTGGATCGTCCTGCGGATGCGTTTGGTGCTTCGTTGTCCGGGGACTTCGACTTTGGATTATGAGGGATGGATCAGTTATCCTTGTTTTCGGTCGAATGTGGCCCTTTGAATTTGGATTTCGTTTAGGCCACGATGGCCGTATTTGTATTTCCGGGACTGGCCGTTGGTGGCTTTGAATCCCTTGCCGCTTTACGCGGTTTATTTATATGATAAATGTTTCGTTTCGAGTTTTTCCTGAGTAGGGTTGAAGTAAATACGAGTTGTCGTCTCGTATGTAGTTCTAATTAGACGTTCAATCTGTTGGTTCGTTCGTGATTTTCGTAAAAATTTATCTGTCTTTACGATTTTCGAGAACATTGAGATACGAACGGAGAGGCATGGTTTATGATCTCGTATCTTTTAGATATCATGCCTTGAGATGTTTGAGACCAGAGCGTTGGGTTTAGGGCAAGACCTAGGTTTACTTTCGGTTAAGGTTTGTGCGGTGACTAGCCGGCTATCGTTTTTCCTGTTGCGATTTCTTCCTGACTCGCACCGGTTTAAAGTCCGCGATATGTTCTCGGCTTATATGACTTGTATGGTACGAATCGAGCATCTTCTCAGAATCTGGAAGTGCTAAACCAAAATTTCGGATTTTTGTTGTAGCGCGCTTTTGTCCTTGTGCTGGACGTTTTTAAAGATCAAAAGAGTGATCGGATTGCGTTTGTTTAAGACGGCTGGCGTGTTCGTCGGGGCCAATCGACGAACGGGGTGTAAGGTTTTTGGTGGTCGCGTTCGGACAATTTGTTTAGCATTGTCCTCGAATTTTAACTTTTTGCGACGTCTCGCAGTTATTTTCGAGGATTATGCGTGTTTGAAAGGTGATAATCTTTACGATTTTTGGGCCGGATGAGGCCGCAGACGAGCGTAAACTGAAGCGTAAGCGTTTTCGATAAAAAGACAGTGTATATTGTAAAAAATTTTATGTTTCTAAAAACTCGATTACAATAATGGCGATTGTGGGAGTATACGAGTATACGCACCCACTCCCCCCCCCCTTTTTAGAGAGGGGGATAGCTGAACTCGTCTTTTGACAAGCTGCCTACGTACCCCTTTCGAGGATCAAGCCATCTCGTAGTTCTGTTTCATGCCGCGAGTGTTCTTACTCGGCGGTTGGTGTCGCGATGTCCGCCTTGACCGTGTCGATCGTGGCTGGGTCGACGCTATTTTCCGGATGTTCCGGTTGAGTTGTCGCGTGGGCTTCGGATTTATGTCGAGCTTCGACGTCCGATGCGTTTGCGTTGACAGACGATTTTACTTCGTCCTTGTGCGGGGTGCTTTTGGCCGAAGATCGATCTATCTTCGCGCGTTTGCCGTTTGCAGAAGCCGTGATTTGCCTTAACTTATGCTCCGCGAGGAAGCATAGTCGCGACTGTTTTTGGCATCCCCAGATGGCCGCGACTCCGCTCGGCGTTGGGAACTTGAGACCCAGGTGGTAAGTTGACGGAACTGCCTGCATGGCGTTGAGCCATGGGGTTCCCATGATCACGTTGTAGATAGCGGGATGGTCGACTACCGCGAATTCGACGATTTTCGTGATCTCCTTGGCCATGACTGGCAATTGGATTGACCCGAGAGTCATCGACACTTCGCCTGAAAAACCCGTGAGTGGTTTTGGCGTCGGAATTACCTCTCCGAGTTCGATACTCATCCGATTGAGAGTGTCGCGGAAGATTACGTTGACCGTGCTTCCCGTATCGACGAGTACCCTTCCGACTTCTAAATCTCGTATGACGAGATCTATGACGAGCGGGTCGCAGTGAGGTTGGTCGATACCGCCGGCTTCTTCCTCCGTGAAGGTGATCGAGCAATTTTGGCCGTCTCGAGGAGGAGACCATGTAGGCCATTTTGCGCTTGATTCTGCCTTCCGTTGGTAAGCCTTGATGGCTGACACGGTATCGCCGCAGTATTGAGATCCTCCGATGATCATATTGACTCTGCGACGATTGTTATCGTTCCCTTTGTCATCCGGCCTCCTACCGCGTTTATCCCCAGGTTGGTTTCGTTGAGGAGATTTTTCGGCGGGCGGATTTCTGTCCGTCTTTGGAGGCCGATCAGAATCGAGGATGAGATCCTTGACGCTAGTTACTTCCGAAAGCTCTCCAGCGAGCAGCTTCGCGGCCAGTCTTGCTCCTAAGACTTTGCAATTAGTCGTGGAGTGTCCTCGGGATTGGTGGAACTCGCAGAAGGTGTTCTCGTCATACCCTTGATTGCGAGTCCATGTGTTGCCCGTGGTCCGGCCTTGATCCGAACTGATCGCATAGTTATGCGCCCCTTGGAGATCTTCCCCCTCGTGATGGACGTACTTGTCGTTACGAGAGTTCTTCTTTTTCCCCTTCGGATCTGCGTCTTTCGAGGATGGTCTTGCCGGCTTATGTTTTTGCGATAAGACTTTAGTTTCTTCCTCCACTATGATATAGTCCGTTGCTTTGTGGAGGGCGTCCTGGATCGTTCGCGGTTTGTCGAGAGTTATCCATTTTCTGAATTTCGACTTGTACCAGAGCGTCTTTCTCAGCGCGTCGATGGCCACTTTGTCGCTTATCCCGCTGACCCTGGACATTATCAGTTTGAACCGACTGATAAACTCGCGGAGGGGTTCGTCTTCCCTCTGGGAGAGACTCCAGAGATCAACATCGGAGGTTTCCCTGTCTATGAATACAGAGTACTGTTTGAGGAATTCCGATGCGAGCTGTCGAAAACTCCCGATGGTGTTGCGACGAAGGCGTGCGAACCATTCGAGCGCTGCTCCTTCAAGATTTTCGACGAACAGGCGGCAATAGCCGGCATCCTTTTCGCCGTCCTTCAGTCTTGCTCTTCCCATCGCGATGTGGAAAGCCTGAAGGTGCGCTTTCGGATCGGCCGTACCATCGTACTTCGGTACTTTGATCTTTCCCGGATCGGACACCCTCATGTCCGAAATGCGACTGGTAAAGGGGGTCTTTCGAGCTCCTTCCAGCAGTCGATCGATCTCGGGGGCAGCACTAGTAGCATGATGGATTTGAGACTTTACGGCTCTCACTTCTGCCGCAGTCTTGGTGATGTAGTCGCGAAGATCGCGGATATCCGATGTCTCGTCAGTGGATTTCCGAGCCTGTCGGCGCTTACTGCGAGTGAGCTCGGTTTGCCTTTCGGCCAGCTCCTCTTGTTCGTTCCAATAGGCGACTTCTTCTTCTTCCGTCATTGGTTTTTCGAACGGGGAGCCTTCCCGAGCGGATCGGCTTCTGGTCCTTCTTGGATGTCTGTCGACATCCTCGTCGGTGTCGTTGGAGACATCGCTAGGATCCAGGTCAATGTGTTCGGCTTCGTTATCCTCCGAGTCCTTTGCAGGGAGCGGAAGACTTTCAGAGTTCCCCTTCTCGATGGGAGACTTCTCGCTGGGGTTTTGACCGGAAGGTCGTTCCCGCGCGACTCCTGCTCTATCGAGTGGGGTGGCGAAATCGAGCCTCTTCCCGCGGATTTTGGTGGTTCCGCGGGGACGGATAGCTTGGGTCCTTGCCGTTAAGGTTTCAACCTGTTTGGTCAAGGTATTCACGAGCTTATCCTGTTCTTCCGACCTTTTTTCATAGGTGGCGAACATCTTTTTAAACTCCTCGAGAGTCGCGGCGTTGGCTTGCGCGTTGGCCGCAGATACGTCCGCTACCGGAGTGTGGAGATCGGTGCCGCTGCCTCCGTTAAGGGGAGTTTGCACGTTATCCGCGTCGTTGGTTGACATGTCTGACTGTGTGTGGCTTTTGCGGGTTAGATTGATCCGTAAGTCCCCCTCCTTCTAGCGCCAAACTGTGGGAACCGAAATTCGCACTGTCGATTTCCGTTTAAATAAGGAAACTAAGAAAACCCTAGTTTCCCAGAGGACCCGGATATCTGTTAATTACCACACGTCAAGCAATCAGAACACGAGAATAACAACGATAAAAATAAGAAATCGAAAAGAGAGCAAAATAGATCTTATTCCGAATCTGCGTATGAGCGTTACAACAAGGTATAAGCCTGGGCTCGAGAGCTGTCGGCGAGATTCCTAGTTCTAGCAACCCTAAGACGGCTAAACCTAATTGAGTCGCAGCTCGAAATAACAAAAACGGAAAGTTGCCTAAATCGCTCTAAGTGCTAAGTTTGCTCTGAAAAAGTTCTTTTTCCCCTGCTCCTCGCCTAGGACTCCTTATATACTAGCTCCAAGGTCGGTTTACGCTTTTACTCTTCTGCCCTTAAGCCGTCATAGCATAAAAATGGAGATATTCCATTTTCCCGATCTTCACAATTATCTTCAAAACTTCCGTATTTATCCGCGGAAACTTGACATTTATCCTTCCTCGCGGGCCAAGCGCGAACCATGCTGTGGTTCACGGGCTTTTGGTTAGGAAAAATCGTAGGATGGGCCTCGAGTCGTGTTTTAGGTCCCTTTGGGCCGTCTTCCGACTCGACACGTTTACTACGAGTTTTCCGCGGTTTCTAATCCGCGAAGTTTGATCGATGAATTAGAATAGCGGGAAACATAGACTGAGCTTGCTACGGTCTTCGGGAGATAGCATTCGAAGGTTTGACGAGAATGCAAGGACTGGTGTCGTATCGATGTTCGGAAAGGTTCAATCGCTACACAGCGACCGAACTTTGGCTCGAGCCCGGTCGCTATGTAGCGACCGAGCGAAACGAGTGCTCGGTCGCTACGTAGCGACCGAGCTTCGGCTTGAGCTCGGTCGCTACGTAGCGACCGAGCGGGACGATCGCTCGGTCGCTACGTAGCGACCGAGCTTTGGCTCGAGCTCGGTCGCTACGTAGCGACCGAGCGGGACGATCGCTCGGTCGCTACGTAGCGACCGAGCTTGGCTGAGCTCGGTCGCTACGTAGCGACCGAGCGGGACGATCGCTCGGTCGCTACGTAGCGACCGAGCTTTGGCTCGAGCTCGGTCGCTACGTAGCGACCGAGCGGGACGATCGCTCGGTCGCTACGTAGCGACCGAGCTTTGGCTCGAGCTCGGTCGCTACGTAGCGACCGAGCGGGACGATCGCTCGGTCGCTACGTAGCGACCGAGCTTTGGCTCGAGCTCGGTCGCTACGTAGCGACCGAGCGGGACGATCGTTAGGTTTGAATCCCAAAGAATACTTCTTCGTAGAAATAACCTCGTATAGGTTATTTTTACGAAAATTATATCCCTTCTTTTACTAACTCTTTCGGAAATACGATCTCTGAGGATTTTCGGGTGGTAATTCCGTCGTAACCGTTTTTGACCCCAACATTTCCCCACCATTTAATGTATCCAAATCAAGCTTCTTACAAAGTGATTCATCCTGGTTTGATTGGAACGACCAAGAAGCTGTCATATTCCCAAACTGGAAAACTGGAATCACCTGATTAGAAAGTGAGATAACTTCTTCATCTCAACTCCTCTGAGATTTATTCAACTACCTGGTGATTCTCCACCATTTTATGTATCCAAATCAAGCTTCTTACAAAGTGATTCATCCTGGTTTGATTGGAACGATGAAGAAGATGTCCTATTCCCAAACTGGAAAACTGGAATCACCTGATTGGAAAGTGGGATAACTTCTTCATCCCAACTCCTATTAGATTTATTCAACTTCCTGGTGTTTCCCCAGCATTTTATGTATCCAAATCAAGCTTCTTACAAAGTGATTCATCCTGGTTTGATTGGAACGACGAAGAAGCTGTCCTATTCCCAAACTGGGAAACTAGAATCACCTGATTTGAAAGTGGGATAACTTCTTCATACCAACTCCTATGAGATTTATTCAACTTCCTGGTGTTTCCCCACCATTTTATGTATCCAAATCAAGCTTCTTACAAAGTGATTCATCCTGGTATGATTGGAACGACCAAGAAGCTGTCCTATTCCCAAACTGGAAAACTGGAATCACCTGATTAGAAAGTGGGATAACTTCTTCATCCCAACTCCTATGAGATTTATTCAACTACCTGGTGATTCTCCACCATTTTATGTATCCAAATCAAGCTTCTTACAAAGTGATTCATCCTGGTTTGATTGGAACGATGAAGAAGATGTCCTATTCCCAAACTGGAAAACTGGAATCACCTGATTGGAAAGTGGGATAACTTCTTCATCCCAACTCCTATGAGATTTATTCAACTTCCTGGTGTTTCCCCAGCATTTTATGTATCCAAATCAAGCTTCTTACAAAGTGATTCATCCTGGTTTGATTGGAACGACGAAGAAGCTGTCCTATTCCCAAACTGGGAAACTAGAATCACCTGATTAGAAAGTGGGGTAACTTCTTCATCCCAACTCCTTTGAGATTTATTCAACTTCCTGGTGTTTCCCCACCATTTTATGTATCAAAATCAAGCTTCTTATAAAGTGATTCATCCTGGTTTGATTGGATTGACGAAGAAGCTGTCCTATTCCCAAACTGGGAAACTGGAATCACCTGATTTGAAAGTGGGATAACTTCTTCATCCCAACTCCTATGAGATTTATTCAACTTCCTGGTGTTTCTCCAACACTTTATGTATCCAAATCAAGCTTCTTACAAAGTGATTCATCCTGGTTTGCTTGGAACGACGAAGAAGCTGTTCTATTCCCAAACTGAGAAACTGGAATCACCTGATTAAAAAGTGGGATAACTTCTTCATTCCAACTCCTATTAGATTTATTCAATTTCCTGGTGTTTCTCCAACCCTTTATGTATCCAAATCAAGCTTCTTACAAAGTGATTCATCCTGGTTTGATTGTAACGACGAAGAAGCTGTCCTATTCCCAAACTGGGAAATTGGAATCACCTGATTAGAAAGTGGGATAACTTCTTCATCCCAAGTCCTATGAGATTTATTCAACTTCCTGGTGTTTCCCCACCATTTTATGTATCCAAATCAAGCTTCTTACAAAGTGATTCATCCTGGTTTGATTGGAACGACCAAGAAGCTGTCCTATTCCCAAACTGGAAAACTGGAATCACCTGATTAGAAAGTGGGATAACTTCTTCATCCCAACTCCTATGAGATTTATTCAACTTCCTGGTGTTTCTCCAACACTTTATGTATCCAAATCAAGCTTCTTACAAAGTGATTCATCCTGGATTGCTTGGAACGATGAAGAAGCTGTTCTATTCCCAAACTGGAAAACTGGAATCACCTGATTAGAAAGTGGGATAACTTCTTCATCCCAACTCCTATGAGATTTATTCAACTTCCTGGTGTTTCCCCAGTATTTTATGTATCCAAATCAAGCTTCTTACAAAGTGCTTCATCCTGGTTTGATTGGAACGACGAAGAAGCTGTCTTATTCCCAAACTGGGAAACTGGAATCACCTGATTTGAAAGTGGGATAACTTCTTCATCCCAACTCCTGTTGAGATGAGATCATGAAATGGAGTGATGAGTAATAAATGGGAGGAAAGGGCATGAAGTAGTGAAGCATTAGGAAGAAAGGGATTGAGGAGGCTGAGTCCGTACAATCCGTACACTCCGTACATGAGGAGTGGCCGTACAAGTCTTGGGTAACACTCTTCACTATTCAGGATGGTTACTTGTGAAAAGGGTGATGGTAACTATGAAGAGTTACCAGCACTTTATCAGACCGTTGAGGGAAGGATAAGGCCGCGGCTTGACAGGCTGTATGCAGCTGGAAAGGGAAAGCAACCTTATCCATTCATCCCACACATGTGGAGTCTCCCATTGGCTTAGTTTGAATTAGGCGCCTATCTTATCCTTGACTCCACATGCTTTGCTTACTTTACCTTTGAGGAAAACCCTTGTATCCTCTCCTATATATTTGTAATCTCTTCATTAATGATAATCATACAGTTCTTGACACAAAAACACTCTCTTAGACTCAAAGACTCTCAATCATGATTCCACACTAAACTCTTAGCTAAACTCGTTCTAAATCACCTCTAAACTTCTCTAATCCCTTTCTTTTCTTATATCAAACTCAGATTCTCTAAAGTTCATATGGTATCAGAGCCAGGTTCATCATAATCTGGGTTTGATTACTAAGAACACTTGAGTTGCATTTCATTTATCCGAGTGGGTCTGAAATGGAAAGCAACAAAGCTGTGGTTCCGGTTACTCTCAAGGGGGGTAACTATCTTTTGTGGTCTCGTTTGGTGAAGACGCAGTGGGGAGTAAGGGTTTATGGGGACACATCACACAGAGTGAAGCCCCAAAGCTCATTACTTATGAAGGCGACAAGGAGGTTGTCGAGTGCGATGAGGAGAAGTGGGAGCAGGATGATCAGCTGGTGATGTCCATACTCCAACGGTCTCTTGAAGTGTCTATCCTGGAGGCATACAGCTACTGTGAGACAGCAAAGGATCTTTGGGACACGCTAAAGAAGGTTTATGGTAACATCTCAAACTTGAGCCGTGTGTTTGAAGTGAAACGTGCTATCAACAGCTTGACACAGGAGGACATGGAGTTCACTAAGCATCTTGGGAGGTTCAGAGCCTTGTGGTCCGAACTGGAGATGCTGAGGCCAGGCACAACCAACCTAGATGAGCTGGCTGAGAGACGCGAGCAGGATAAGGTGTTTGGGTTGCTGCTCACGTTGAATCCAAGCTACAACAGCCTCATCAAACACATTCTGAGGTCCGGAAAGTTACCTGATCTTGAGGACGTGTGTGCGCAAGTTCAGAAGGAGGAAGGGTCTATTGGTCTCTTTGGAGGGAAAGGGGAGATCACTCTTGCAAACCAAGCTGAGGTTCCACAAGCAAACCGTGCAAGCTCTAACCAGTATGATGCAAAGAAGTTCACGGGAAATTGTGATCATTGCAAGAGACAAGGTCACAAGAAGAACCAGTGCTGGATCTTGCACCCTCATCTGAAGCCGGCCAAGTTCTCAAGAGAGAAAGATGGGAGAGCCAATGTCTCGTATGCTGGAAGTGAGCCGGGGAGTTCAAGTGTTGCTGGGAGCTCAGGCCAAGCTGGAGAGGGCGGGACACGTGAGCCTGGAGATAGCAAGGCCCTGGTGACTTACACAGCTCAACCAAGCCTTCAGAACAACCGTGAGAACGAGTACCTGAGGAGATCAGACCTTGACTCCCTCATCAAAATGCTAAAGGAGAATGGTAACACACTTGGTACTCTTGGTTACTCTTTTGGTGCATCATATGAACCGTATAGTATTGCTAGAGAACCTGATCACTCAAGCATTGCTTATAAACCTACTAGCATACTAGGACAGTCTCATATTGCACACAATCTGTTTAAACCATTGGTAGTTGATTCAGGAGCATCTCATCACATGATTAGTGATACTAGTTTGATTAGAGACATTGAACCTACAAATGGACATGTCATGATTGCAAATGGAGATAAAATCCCAATTAGAGGAATTGGCAAGCTAAAATTGTTTGATAAAGAATCTAAAGCATTTTACATGCCTGACTTCACATCAAATCTATTATCTGTAAAGAAATGCACTACAGATCTTAATTGCAATGTTATATTCAGTCCTAATGATGTGAAGTTTCAGGATATTGAGAGCAGCCAATTGATTGGAAAAGGAGTTACCAAGGGAGATTTATATTTACTTGAAGAACTAGCTCCTGTTTCTGATTACTTGTGCTCATTTACTTCTGCTTCTATGATGAATAAAAATGCATTGTGGCATGCTAGACTAGGTCATCCCCATGTTAGGGCTTTAAACTTGATGTTACCAGGTGTGGTATTTGAAAATAAGGATTGTGAAGCTTGCATCTTAGGCAAGCATTGTAAAACTGTGTTTCCCATTTCATCTACTGTTTATGACAAGTGCTTTGATTTAATTCACTCTGATGTTTGGACTGCTCCTTGCTTGTCTAGGGATAGTTTTAAATACTTTGTCACATTCATAGATGAAAAATCGAAATACACCTGGATAACACTTATTCAAACCAAAGATAGGGTGCTTGAAGCTTTTAAAAATTTTCAAAACTATGTGACTAACCATTACAATGCCAAGATTAAAATTTTGAGATCAGATAATGGTGGGGAATACACTGGTCAAGCCTTCAAGCAACATCTAGCTCAACATGGGATACTACACCAAACGAGTTGTCCTTATACTCCTCAGCAAAATGGAGTGGCTGAGAGAAAGAATAGGCATCTCATGGAGGTGGCAAGGTCAATGATGTTTCAAGCAAATGTTCCTAAGAGGTTTTGGAGTGATGCTGTGGCTACATCCTGTTATCTAATCAACCGGATCCCAACTAAGATTCTACATGATCAGTCCCCTTTTGAAGCCTTGAACAGGTACAAGCCATCATTGGAGCATATGCGAATCTTTGGATGTCTATGCTTTGTTCTGAGGCCAAAAGAGTTGAGAAACAAGCTTGAAGCAACCAGCACAAGAGCTATGTTTGTTGGCTACTCTACTACTCAAAAGGGTTACAAGTGCTATGATCCTACTACTAGAAGGGTTCTAGTCTCTAGAGATGTGAAGTTCATTGAAGCTAAGGGGTTCTATGAGGAAAAGAATCAAGATGAGTTGCTAGAGTTGACAAGAGAGTCAGATAGAGCGGCCAGCCTTAGAAGCATTCTAGAGGGCCTTGGGATACATACTACCCAGGATCCGAAGGAAAGACGCAGCACAACAAACACACAACCTACCGAGGCATCAAACTTAGATCATGGGGGGGAAACAACACCTGAACCGGCTGAAGTACATGTTGAAAGCCACGATCAAGAAGGCTCAGGTGATCATGATCAAAGTATGATGCAGGAAGATAGGGAGGTACCGAGCCAAGATCAAGAGGATCAAGAGGAGGAAACTAATGCAACTACAACTGAACCTGAACCAGAGCCGGCCGTGCAGCCATTGAGAAGAAGCACCAGAGTGAGAAAGGATAGTTCCAACTGGGTAAACACGAGAGTGTACTACAATGCCCAGGCTGTGGAACATCCCTCTCAAGCTGTGTGTTCCTTTGCTCATTATCCAGAAGAACATTGTGCCTTTATGGTAAGCTTAGATGAGAGCCATGTTCCGAAGTCATATGAGGAAGCCATGAAGGACAAGGAATGGAGGGAATCAGTAGGAGCTGAATCCAATGCAATGATCAAGAATGACACTTGGTATGAGAGTGAGTTACCTAAAGGGAAGAGAGCAGTGTCTAGTAGATGGATCTTCACAATCAAGTACCTAGCAAATGGACAGATTGATAGAAAGAAGACTCGGTTGGTTGCAAGAGGATTTACTCAAACATATGGAGAGGATTATATAGACACATTTGCACCAGTTGCTAACTACATACCATCAGGATTGTCCTATCACTTGCGGTAAACCTTGAGTGGGGTTTGTGGCAAATGGATGTGAAGAATGCATTCCTACAAGGGAACTAGAAGATGAAGTGTATATGTTACCTCCTCCTGGTCTAGAGCACTTGGTGAAGAAAGGGAATGTTCTCAGACTAAAGAAAGCTATCTATGGTCTGAAACAATCACCAAGGGCATGGTACCACAAGTTGAGCACAACTCTGAATGGAAGAGGCTTTAGGAAGTCAGAGCTTGATCATACTCTCTTCACACTCAACACACCTTCAGGTATTGTCGTTCTACTTGTATATGTAGATGACATCATTATAACAGGTAGTGATAAAGAAGAGATACAAGCTACCAAAGACTTTCTTAAATCTGTTTTTGAGATTAAAGACTTGGGAGAGATGAAATACTTCCTTGGAATTGAGATATGTAGATCCAAGGAAGGGTTGTTTCTATCCCAAAGAAAGTATACACTTGATCTGTTGAAAGATGCAGGTAAGCTTGATGGAAAGACGGCCAAGACTCCCTTGGAAGATGGATACAAGGTTCCACGTGAGGGGGAGATTGAAGACAGTCCACCATTCAAGGATGCAAAGCTTTATAGGAAGCTAGTGGGTAAGCTTATATACCTAACCATCACACGTCCTGATATTTGTTTTGCTGTGAACCAGGTAAGCCAGCATATGCAAGTTCCAAAAGAACATCATTGGGGAATGGTGAACCGGATCTTGATGTATCTCAATGGCTCAGCGGATCAAGGAGTGTGGATGGGGTGTAATGGGAGTACTGAAGTTGTGGGCTACTGTGATGCGGATTGGGCAGGAGATAGAGCAGATAGAAGGTCCACAACTGGCTACTGCACATTCATTGGAGGGAACTTGGTAACTTGGAAGAGTAAGAAGCAGAAGGTGGTCTCATGCTCAAGTGCTGAAGCTGAATACCGAGCCATGCTGAAGCTGACTAATGAGCTTGTGTGGATCAAAGGGATACTGAAGCACTTGGAGATTACTCAATCCACTCCAATGACAATGCATTGCGACAACCAGGCTGCTATACACATTGCCACCAACTCAGTCTTCCATGAGAGAACCAAGCACATTGAGGTAGATTGTCACAAGGTGAGGCAGATGATACTTCTTGGAGTCATCTTACCATGTTACACAAGAAGTGAAGATCAGCTAGCAGATGTGTTCACAAAGGCAGCAAGGCAGAAGACAATTGAGTCCATTCATAGCCGGCTAGGACTCATTGATCTCACGAGAAGGAGCTAAGCCCCTTAGCTATGAGGTCTTTACTCTTTTTCCCTTATCAAAGTTTTGTCCCAATGGGTTTTCTTTGGTAAGGTTTTTAATGAGGAAGATCTCATGGCTATCCAAGCTTAGACTTTCACAAAGCTAAGCTTGAGGGGGAGTGTTGAGATGAGATCATGAAATGGAGTGATGAGTAATGAATGGGAGGAAAGGGCATGAAGTAGTGAAGCATTAGGAAGAAAGGGATTGAGGAGGCTGAGTCCGTACAATCCGTACACTCCGTACATGAGGAGTGGCCGTACAAGTCTTGGGTAACACTCTTCACTATTCAGGATGGTTACTTGTGAAAAGGGTGATGGTAACTATGAAGAGTTACCAGCACTTGATCAGACCGTTGAGGGAAGGATAAGGCCGCGGCTTGACAGGCTGTATGCAGCTGGAAAGGGAAAGCAACCTTATCCATTCATCCCACACATGTGGAGTCTCCCATTGGCTTAGTTTGAATTAGGCGCCTATCTTATCCTTGACTCCACATGCTTTGCTTACTTTACCTTTGAGGAAAACCCTTGTATCCTCTCCTATATATTTGTAATCTCTTCATTAATGATAATCATACAGTTCTTGACACAAAAACACTCTCTTAGACTCAAAGACTCTCAATCATGATTCCACACTAAACTCTTAGCTAAACTCGTTCTAAATCACCTCTAAACTTCTCTAATCCCTTTCTTTTCTTATATCAAACTCAGATTCTCTAAAGTTCATAACTCCTATGAGATTTATTCAACTTCCTGGTGTTTCCCCACCATTTTATGTATCCAAATCAAGCTTCTTACAAAGTGATTCATCCTGGTTTGATTGGAACGACCAAGAAGCTGTCCTATTCCCAAACTGGGAAACTGGAATCACCTGATTAGAAAGTGGGATAACTTCTTCATCCCAACTCCTATGAGATTTATTCAACTTCCTGGTGTTTCTCCAACACTTTATGTATCCAAATCAAGCTTCTTACAAAGTGATTCATCCTGGTTTGATTGGAACGACGAAGAAGCTGTTCTATTCCCAAACTGGGAAACTGGAATCACCTGATTAGAAAGTGGGATAACTTCTTCATTCCAACTCCTATTAGATTTATTCAACTTCCTGGTGTTTCTCCAAACCTTTATGTATCCAAATCAAGCTTCTTACAAAGTGATTCATCCTGGTTTGATTGGAACGACGAAGAAGCTGTCTTATTCCCAAACTGGGAAACTGGAATCACCTGATTAGAAAGTGGGATAACTTCTTCATCCCAACTCCTATGAGATTTATTCAACTTCCTGGTGTTTCCCCACCATTTTATGTATCCAAATCAAGCTTCTTACAAAGTGATTCATCCTGGTTTGATTGGAACGACGAAGAAGCTGTTCTATTCCCAAACTGGGAAACTGGAATCACCTGATTAGAAAGTGGGATAACTTCTTCATTCCAACTCCTATGAGATTTATTCAACTTCCTGGTGTTTCTCCCACCCTTTATGTATCCAAATCAAGCTTCTTACAAAGTGATTCATCCTGGTTTGATTGGAACGACGAAGAAGCTGTCATATTCCCAAACTGGGAAACTGGAATCACCTGATTAGAAAGTGGGATAACTTCTTCATCCCAACTCCTATGAGATTTATTCAACTTCCTGGTGTTTCTCCACCATTTATGTATCCAAATCAAGCTTCTTACAAAGTGATTCATCCTGGTTTGATTGGAACGACGAAGAAGCTGTCCTATTCCCAAACTGGGAAACTGGAATCACCTGATTAGAAAGTGGGATAACTTCTTCATCCCAACTCCTATGAGATTTATTCAACTTCCTGGTGATTCTCCACCATTTTATGTATCCAAATCAAGCTTCTTACAAAGTGATTCATCCTGGTTTGATTGGAACGACGAAGAAGCTGTCCTATTCCCAAACTGGGAAACTGGAATCACCTGATTGGAAAGTGGGATAACTTCTTCATCCCAACTCCTATGAGATTTATTCAACTTCCTGGTGTTTCTCCACCATTTTATGTATCCAAATCAAGCTTCTTACAAAGTGATTCATCCTGGTTTGATTGGAACGACGAAGAAGCTGTCTATTCCCAAACTGGGAAACTGGAATCACCTGATTGGAAAGTGGGATAACTTCTTCATCCCAACTCCTATGAGATTTATTCAACTTCCTGGTGTTTCCCCACCATTTTATGTATCCAAATCAAGCTTCTTACAAAGTGATTCATCCTGGTTTGATTGGAACGACGAAGAAGCTGTCCTATTCCCAAACTGGGAAACTGGAATCACCTGATTTGAAAGTGGGATAACTTCTTCATCCCAACTCCTATGAGATTTATTCAACTTCCTGGTGTTTCTCCACCATTTATGTATCCAAATCAAGCTTCTTACAAAGTGATTCATCCTGGTTTGATTGGAACGACGAAGAAGCTGTCCTATTCCCAAACTGGGAAACTGGAATCACCTGATTTGAAAGTGGGATAACTTCTTCATCCCAACTCCTATGAGATTTATTCAACTTCCTGGTGTTTCCCCCCATTTATGTATCCAAATCAAGCTTCTTACAAAGTGATTCATCCTGGTTTGATTGGAACGACGAAGAAGCTGTCCTATTCCCAAACTGGGAAACTGGAATCACCTGATTTGAAAGTGGGATAACTTCTTCATCCCAACTCCTATGAGATTTATTCAACTTCCTGGTGTTTCTCCACCACTTTATGTATCCAAATCAAGCTTCTTACAAAGTGATTCATCCTGGTTTGATTGGAACGACGAAGAAGCTGTCCTATTCCCAAACTGGGAAACTGGAATCACCTGATTAGAAAGTGGGATAACTTCTTCATCCCAACTCCTATGAGATTTATTCAACTTCCTGGTGTTTCTCCAACACTTTATGTATCCAAATCAAGCTTCTTACAAAGTGATTCATCCTGGTTTGATTGGAACGACGAAGAAGCTGTCCTATTCCCAAACTGGGAAACTGGAATCACCTGATTTGAAAGTGGGATAACTTCTTCATCCCAACTCCTATGAGATTTATTCAACTTCCTGGTGTTTCTCCAACACTTTATGTATCCAAATCAAGCTTCTTACAAAGTGATTCATCCTGGTTTGATTGGAACGACGAAGAAGCTGTTCTATTCCCAAACTGGGAAACTGGAATCACCTGATTAGAAAGTGGGATAACTTCTTCATCCCAACTCCTATGAGATTTATTCAACTTCCTGGTGTTTCTCCAACCCTTTATGTATCCAAATCAAGCTTCTTACAAAGTGATTCATCCTGGTTTGATTGGAACGACGAAGAAGCTGTCCTATTCCCAAACTGGGAAACTGGAATCACCTGATTAGAAAGTGGGATAACTTCTTCATCCCAACTCCTATGAGATTTATTCAACTTCCTGGTGTTTCCCCACCATTTTATGTATCCAAATCAAGCTTCTTACAAAGTGATTCATCCTGGTTTGATTGGAACGACGAAGAAGCTGTCCTATTCCCAAACTGGGAAACTGGAATCACCTGATTAGAAAGTGGGATAACTTCTTCATCCCAACTCCTATGAGATTTATTCAACTTCCTGGTGTTTCTCCAACACTTTATGTATCCAAATCAAGCTTCTTACAAAGTGATTCATCCTGGTTTGATTGGAACGACGAAGAAGCTGTCCTATTCCCAAACTGGGAAACTGGAATCACCTGATTAGAAAGTGGGATAACTTCTTCATCCCAACTCCTATGAGATTTATTCAACTTCCTGGTGTTTCCCACCATTTTATGTATCCAAATCAAGCTTCTTACAAAGTGATTCATCCTGGTTTGATTGGAACGACGAAGAAGCTGTCCTATTCCCAAACTGGGAAACTGGAATCACCTGATTTGAAAGTGGGATAACTTCTTCATCCCAACTCCTATGAGATTTATTCAACTTCCTGGTGTTTCTCCACCATTTTATGTATCCAAATCAAGCTTCTTACAAAGTGATTCATCCTGGTTTGATTGGAACGACGAAGAAGCTGTCCTATTCCCAAACTGGGAAACTGGAATCACCTGATTAGAAAGTGGGATAACTTCTTCATCCCAACTCCTATGAGATTTATTCAACTTCCTGGTGTTTCTCCAACACTTTATGTATCCAAATCAAGCTTCTTACAAAGTGATTCATCCTGGTTTGATTGGAACGACGAAGAAGCTGTTCTATTCCCAAACTGGGAAACTGGAATCACCTGATTAGAAAGTGGGATAACTTCTTCATCCCAACTCCTATGAGATTTATTCAACTTCCTGGTGTTTCTCCAACCCTTTATGTATCCAAATCAAGCTTCTTACAAAGTGATTCATCCTGGTTTGATTGGAACGACGAAGAAGCTGTCCTATTCCCAAACTGGGAAACTGGAATCACCTGATTAGAAAGTGGGATAACTTCTTCATCCCAACTCCTATGAGATTTATTCAACTTCCTGGTGTTTCCCCACCATTTTATGTATCCAAATCAAGCTTCTTACAAAGTGATTCATCCTGGTTTGATTGGAACGACGAAGAAGCTGTCCTATTCCCAAACTGGGAAACTGGAATCACCTGATTAGAAAGTGGGATAACTTCTTCATCCCAACTCCTATGAGATTTATTCAACTTCCTGGTGATTCTCCACCATTTTATGTATCCAAATCAAGCTTCTTACAAAGTGATTCATCCTGGTTTGATTGGAACGACGAAGAAGCTGTCCTATTCCCAAACTGGGAAACTGGAATCACCTGATTAGAAAGTGGGATAACTTCTTCATCCCAACTCCTATGAGATTTATTCAACTTCCTGGTGTTTCCCCACCATTTTATGTATCCAAATCAAGCTTCTTACAAAGTGATTCATCCTGGTTTGATTGGAACGACGAAGAAGCTGTCCTATTCCCAAACTGGGAAACTGGAATCACCTGATTGAAAGTGGGATAACTTCTTCATCCCAACTCCTATGAGATTTATTCAACTTCCTGGTGTTTCCCCACCATTTTATGTATCCAAATCAAGCTTCTTACAAAGTGATTCATCCTGGTTTGATTGGAACGACGAAGAAGCTGTCCTATTCCCAAACTGGGAAACTGGAATCACCTGATTTGAAAGTGGGATAACTTCTTCATCCCAACTCCTATGAGATTTATTCAACTTCCTGGTGTTTCCCCACCATTTTATGTATCCAAATCAAGCTTCTTACAAAGTGATTCATCCTGGTTTGATTGGAACGACGAAGAAGCTGTCCTATTCCCAAACTGGGAAACTGGAATCACCTGATTTGAAAGTGGGATAACTTCTTCATCCCAACTCCTATGAGATTTATTCAACTTCCTGGTGTTTCTCCCCCACATTTTATGTATCCAAATCAAGCTTCTTACAAAGTGATTCATCCTGGTTTGATTGGAACGACGAAGAAGCTGTCCTATTCCCAAACTGGGAAACTGGAATCACCTGATTTGAAAGTGGGATAACTTCTTCATCCCAACTCCTATGAGATTTATTCAACTTCCTGGTGTTTCCCCACCATTTTATGTATCCAAATCAAGCTTCTTACAAAGTGATTCATCCTGGTTTGATTGGAACGACGAAGAAGCTGTCCTATTCCCAAACTGGGAAACTGGAATCACCTGATTAGAAAGTGGGATAACTTCTTCATCCCAACTCCTATGAGATTTATTCAACTTCCTGGTGTTTCTCCAACACTTTATGTATCCAAATCAAGCTTCTTACAAAGTGATTCATCCTGGTTTGATTGGAACGACGAAGAAGCTGTCCTATTCCCAAACTGGGAAACTGGAATCACCTGATTTGAAAGTGGGATAACTTCTTCATCCCAACTCCTATGAGATTTATTCAACTTCCTGGTGTTTCTCCAACACTTTATGTATCCAAATCAAGCTTCTTACAAAGTGATTCATCCTGGTTTGATTGGAACGACGAAGAAGCTGTCCTATTCCCAAACTGGGAAACTGGAATCACCTGATTAGAAAGTGGGATAACTTCTTCATTCCAACTCCTATGAGATTTATTCAACTTCCTGGTGTTTCTCCAACCCTTTATGTATCCAAATCAAGCTTCTTACAAAGTGATTCATCCTGGTTTGATTGGAACGACGAAGAAGCTGTCCTATTCCCAAACTGGGAAACTGGAATCACCTGATTAGAAAGTGGGATAACTTCTTCATCCCAACTCCTATGAGATTTATTCAACTTCCTGGTGTTTCCCCACCATTTTATGTATCCAAATCAAGCTTCTTACAAAGTGATTCATCCTGGTTTGATTGGAACGACGAAGAAGCTGTCCTATTCCCAAACTGGGAAACTGGAATCACCTGATTAGAAAGTGGGATAACTTCTTCATCCCAACTCCTATGAGATTTATTCAACTTCCTGGTGTTTCTCCAACACTTTATGTATCCAAATCAAGCTTCTTACAAAGTGATTCATCCTGGTTTGATTGGAACGACGAAGAAGCTGTCCTATTCCCAAACTGGGAAACTGGAATCACCTGATTAGAAAGTGGGATAACTTCTTCATCCCAACTCCTATGAGATTTATTCAACTTCCTGGTGTTTCCCCACATTTTATGTATCCAAATCAAGCTTCTTACAAAGTGATTCATCCTGGTTTGATTGGAACGACGAAGAAGCTGTCCTATTCCCAAACTGGGAAACTGGAATCACCTGATTTGAAAGTGGGATAACTTCTTCATCCCAACTCCTATGAGATTTATTCAACTTCCTGGTGTTTCCCCACCATTTTATGTATCCAAATCAAGCTTCTTACAAAGTGATTCATCCTGGTTTGATTGGAACGACGAAGAAGCTGTCCTATTCCCAAACTGGGAAACTGGAATCACCTGATTAGAAAGTGGGATAACTTCTTCATCCCAACTCCTATGAGATTTATTCAACTTCCTGGTGTTTCTCCAACACTTTATGTATCCAAATCAAGCTTCTTACAAAGTGATTCATCCTGGTTTGATTGGAACGACGAAGAAGCTGTCCTATTCCCAAACTGGGAAACTGGAATCACCTGATTAGAAAGTGGGATAACTTCTTCATCCCAACTCCTATGAGATTTATTCAACTTCCTGGTGTTTCTCCAACACTTTATGTATCCAAATCAAGCTTCTTACAAAGTGATTCATCCTGGTTTGATTGGAACGACGAAGAAGCTGTCCTATTCCCAAACTGGGAAACTGGAATCACCTGATTTGAAAGTGGGATAACTTCTTCATCCCAACTCCTATGAGATTTATTCAACTTCCTGGTGTTTCTCCAACACTTTATGTATCCAAATCAAGCTTCTTACAAAGTGATTCATCCTGGTTTGATTGGAACGACGAAGAAGCTGTTCTATTCCCAAACTGGGAAACTGGAATCACCTGATTAGAAAGTGGGATAACTTCTTCATCCCAACTCCTATGAGATTTATTCAACTTCCTGGTGTTTCTCCACCCTTTATGTATCCAAATCAAGCTTCTTACAAAGTGATTCATCCTGGTTTGATTGGAACGACGAAGAAGCTGTCCTATTCCCAAACTGGGAAACTGGAATCACCTGATTAGAAAGTGGGATAACTTCTTCATCCCAACTCCTATGAGATTTATTCAACTTCCTGGTGTTTCCCCACCATTTTATGTATCCAAATCAAGCTTCTTACAAAGTGATTCATCCTGGTTTGATTGGAACGACGAAGAAGCTGTCCTATTCCCAAACTGGGAAACTGGAATCACCTGATTAGAAAGTGGGATAACTTCTTCATCCCAACTCCTATGAGATTTATTCAACTTCCTGGTGTTTCTCCACACTTTATGTATCCAAATCAAGCTTCTTACAAAGTGATTCATCCTGGTTTGATTGGAACGACGAAGAAGCTGTCCTATTCCCAAACTGGGAAACTGGAATCACCTGATTAGAAAGTGGGATAACTTCTTCATCCCAACTCCTATGAGATTTATTCAACTTCCTGGTGTTTCTCCACCATTTTATGTATCCAAATCAAGCTTCTTACAAAGTGATTCATCCTGGTTTGATTGGAACGACGAAGAAGCTGTCCTATTCCCAAACTGGGAAACTGGAATCACCTGATTTGAAAGTGGGATAACTTCTTCATCCCAACTCCTATGAGATTTATTCAACTTCCTGGTGTTTCCCACCATTTTATGTATCCAAATCAAGCTTCTTACAAAGTGATTCATCCTGGTTTGATTGGAACGACGAAGAAGCTGTCCTATTCCCAAACTGGGAAACTGGAATCACCTGATTAGAAAGTGGGATAACTTCTTCATCCCAACTCCTATGAGATTTATTCAACTTCCTGGTGTTTCTCCAACACTTTATGTATCCAAATCAAGCTTCTTACAAAGTGATTCATCCTGGTTTGATTGGAACGACGAAGAAGCTGTCCTATTCCCAAACTGGGAAACTGGAATCACCTGATTAGAAAGTGGGATAACTTCTTCATCCCAACTCCTATGAGATTTATTCAACTTCCTGGTGTTTCTCCAACCCTTTATGTATCCAAATCAAGCTTCTTACAAAGTGATTCATCCTGGTTTGATTGGAACGACGAAGAAGCTGTCCTATTCCCAAACTGGGAAACTGGAATCACCTGATTAGAAAGTGGGATAACTTCTTCATCCCAACTCCTATGAGATTTATTCAACTTCCTGGTGTTTCCCCACCATTTTATGTATCCAAATCAAGCTTCTTACAAAGTGATTCATCCTGGTTTGATTGGAACGACGAAGAAGCTGTCCTATTCCCAAACTGGGAAACTGGAATCACCTGATTAGAAAGTGGGATAACTTCTTCATCCCAACTCCTATGAGATTTATTCAACTTCCTGGTGATTCTCCACCACTTTATGTATCCAAATCAAGCTTCTTACAAAGTGATTCATCCTGGTTTGATTGGAACGACGAAGAAGCTGTCCTATTCCCAAACTGGGAAACTGGAATCACCTGATTTGAAAGTGGGATAACTTCTTCATCCCAACTCCTATGAGATTTATTCAACTTCCTGGTGTTTCCCCACATTTTATGTATCCAAATCAAGCTTCTTACAAAGTGATTCATCCTGGTTTGATTGGAACGACGAAGAAGCTGTCCTATTCCCAAACTGGGAAACTGGAATCACCTGATTAGAAAGTGGGATAACTTCTTCATCCCAACTCCTATGAGATTTATTCAACTTCCTGGTGTTTCTCCACCATTTTATGTATCCAAATCAAGCTTCTTACAAAGTGATTCATCCTGGTTTGATTGGAACGACGAAGAAGCTGTCCTATTCCCAAACTGGGAAACTGGAATCACCTGATTTGAAAGTGGGATAACTTCTTCATCCCAACTCCTATGAGATTTATTCAACTTCCTGGTGTTTCCCACCATTTATGTATCCAAATCAAGCTTCTTACAAAGTGATTCATCCTGGTTTGATTGGAACGACGAAGAAGCTGTCCTATTCCCAAACTGGGAAACTGGAATCACCTGATTTGAAAGTGGGATAACTTCTTCATCCCAACTCCTATGAGATTTATTCAACTTCCTGGTGTTTCCCCCCATTTTATGTATCCAAATCAAGCTTCTTACAAAGTGATTCATCCTGGTTTGATTGGAACGACGAAGAAGCTGTCCTATTCCCAAACTGGGAAACTGGAATCACCTGATTTGAAAGTGGGATAACTTCTTCATCCCAACTCCTATGAGATTTATTCAACTTCCTGGTGTTTCCCCACCATTTTATGTATCCAAATCAAGCTTCTTACAAAGTGATTCATCCTGGTTTGATTGGAACGACGAAGAAGCTGTCCTATTCCCAAACTGGGAAACTGGAATCACCTGATTAGAAAGTGGGATAACTTCTTCATCCCAACTCCTATGAGATTTATTCAACTTCCTGGTGTTTCTCCAACACTTTATGTATCCAAATCAAGCTTCTTACAAAGTGATTCATCCTGGTTTGATTGGAACGACGAAGAAGCTGTCCTATTCCCAAACTGGGAAACTGGAATCACCTGATTTGAAAGTGGGATAACTTCTTCATCCCAACTCCTATGAGATTTATTCAACTTCCTGGTGTTTCTCCAACACTTTATGTATCCAAATCAAGCTTCTTACAAAGTGATTCATCCTGGTTTGATTGGAACGACGAAGAAGCTGTTCTATTCCCAAACTGGGAAACTGGAATCACCTGATTAGAAAGTGGGATAACTTCTTCATCCCAACTCCTATGAGATTTATTCAACTTCCTGGTGTTTCTCCAACCCTTTATGTATCCAAATCAAGCTTCTTACAAAGTGATTCATCCTGGTTTGATTGGAACGACGAAGAAGCTGTCCTATTCCCAAACTGGGAAACTGGAATCACCTGATTAGAAAGTGGGATAACTTCTTCATCCCAACTCCTATGAGATTTATTCAACTTCCTGGTGTTTCCCACCATTTTATGTATCCAAATCAAGCTTCTTACAAAGTGATTCATCCTGGTTTGATTGGAACGACGAAGAAGCTGTCCTATTCCCAAACTGGGAAACTGGAATCACCTGATTAGAAAGTGGGATAACTTCTTCATCCCAACTCCTATGAGATTTATTCAACTTCCTGGTGTTTCTCCAACACTTTATGTATCCAAATCAAGCTTCTTACAAAGTGATTCATCCTGGTTTGATTGGAACGACGAAGAAGCTGTCCTATTCCCAAACTGGGAAACTGGAATCACCTGATTAGAAAGTGGGATAACTTCTTCATCCCAACTCCTATGAGATTTATTCAACTTCCTGGTGTTTCTCCACCATTTTATGTATCCAAATCAAGCTTCTTACAAAGTGATTCATCCTGGTTTGATTGGAACGACGAAGAAGCTGTCCTATTCCCAAACTGGGAAACTGGAATCACCTGATTTGAAAGTGGGATAACTTCTTCATCCCAACTCCTATGAGATTTATTCAACTTCCTGGTGTTTCCCACCACTTTATGTATCCAAATCAAGCTTCTTACAAAGTGATTCATCCTGGTTTGATTGGAACGACGAAGAAGCTGTCCTATTCCCAAACTGGGAAACTGGAATCACCTGATTAGAAAGTGGGATAACTTCTTCATCCCAACTCCTATGAGATTTATTCAACTTCCTGGTGTTTCTCCAACACTTTATGTATCCAAATCAAGCTTCTTACAAAGTGATTCATCCTGGTTTGATTGGAACGACGAAGAAGCTGTCCTATTCCCAAACTGGGAAACTGGAATCACCTGATTAGAAAGTGGGATAACTTCTTCATCCCAACTCCTATGAGATTTATTCAACTTCCTGGTGTTTCCCCACCATTTTATGTATCCAAATCAAGCTTCTTACAAAGTGATTCATCCTGGTTTGATTGGAACGACGAAGAAGCTGTCCTATTCCCAAACTGGGAAACTGGAATCACCTGATTTGAAAGTGGGATAACTTCTTCATCCCAACTCCTATGAGATTTATTCAACTTCCTGGTGTTTCTCCACCATTTTATGTATCCAAATCAAGCTTCTTACAAAGTGATTCATCCTGGTTTGATTGGAACGACGAAGAAGCTGTCCTATTCCCAAACTGGGAAACTGGAATCACCTGATTAGAAAGTGGGATAACTTCTTCATCCCAACTCCTATGAGATTTATTCAACTTCCTGGTGTTTCTCCAACACTTTATGTATCCAAATCAAGCTTCTTACAAAGTGATTCATCCTGGTTTGATTGGAACGACGAAGAAGCTGTTCTATTCCCAAACTGGGAAACTGGAATCACCTGATTAGAAAGTGGGATAACTTCTTCATCCCAACTCCTATGAGATTTATTCAACTTCCTGGTGTTTCTCCAACACTTTATGTATCCAAATCAAGCTTCTTACAAAGTGATTCATCCTGGTTTGATTGGAACGACGAAGAAGCTGTCCTATTCCCAAACTGGGAAACTGGAATCACCTGATTAGAAAGTGGGATAACTTCTTCATCCCAACTCCTATGAGATTTATTCAACTTCCTGGTGTTTCTCCAACCCTTTATGTATCCAAATCAAGCTTCTTACAAAGTGATTCATCCTGGTTTGATTGGAACGACGAAGAAGCTGTCCTATTCCCAAACTGGGAAACTGGAATCACCTGATTAGAAAGTGGGATAACTTCTTCATCCCAACTCCTATGAGATTTATTCAACTTCCTGGTGTTTCTCCAACACTTTATGTATCCAAATCAAGCTTCTTACAAAGTGATTCATCCTGGTTTGATTGGAACGACGAAGAAGCTGTCATATTCCCAAACTGGGAAACTGGAATCACCTGATTGGAAAGTGGGATAACTTCTTCATCCCAACTCCTATGAGATTTATTCAACTTCCTGGTGTTTCCCCAACCCTTTATGTATCCAAATCAAGCTTCTTACAAAGTGATTCATCCTGGTTTGATTGGAACGACGAAGAAGCTGTCTATTCCCAAACTGGGAAACTGGAATCACCTGATTTGAAAGTGGGATAACTTCTTCATCCCAACTCCTATGAGATTTATTCAACTTCCTGGTGTTTCCCCACCATTTATGTATCCAAATCAAGCTTCTTACAAAGTGATTCATCCTGGTTTGATTGGAACGACGAAGAAGCTGTCCTATTCCCAAACTGGGAAACTGGAATCACCTGATTAGAAAGTGGGATAACTTCTTCAACCCAACTCCTATGAGATTTATTCAACTTCCTGGTGTTTCTCCAACACTTTATGTATCCAAATCAAGCTTCTTACAAAGTGATTCATCCTGGTTTGATTGGAACGACGAAGAAGCTGTTCTATTCCCAAACTGGGAAACTGGAATCACCTGATTAGAAAGTGGGATAACTTCTTCATCCCAACTCCTATGAGATTTATTCAACTTCCTGGTGTTTCCCCACCATTTTATGTATCCAAATCAAGCTTCTTACAAAGTGATTCATCCTGGTTTGATTGGAACGACCAAGAAGCTGTCCTATTTCCAAACTGGGAAACTGGAATCACCTGATTAGAAAGTGGGATAACTTCTTCATCCCAACTCCTATTAGATTTATTCAACTTCCTGGTGTTTCTCCAACCCTTTATGTATCCAAATCAAGCTTCTTACAAAGTGATTCATCCTGGTTTGATTGGAACGACGAAGAAGCTGTCCTATTCCCAAACTGGGAAACAGGAATCACCTGATTAGAAAGTGGGATAACTTCTTGATGAGGACCTAAAGTCAGTAGCTGGACCACCAACTCATGAGATCAACCATACAAGCTACATTGGAGCCAGCAGCGACATAGGTGCACTCAAAGAAGGATATCTTTGCAACCATAAGGAATTTAACCGTGAAACCAGTTTCTATAGATTCTCAACTCAACCAGAGCACGCAGCGAATTGGTTTCATACCAAAAAGAGTAATGGTTTAGGAGATATGCCAGTTACAAGTCAGACTATCTACACTACATCCGAATTGGTTCTAATTAAGGAAAGTAATTCTTTGCTTAAGGAGTGTGCAACTCAAACTCACGTGTGGAAACCAGGAGATTATTCATTACATCTAAGAGCAGTGGGAGAGTTTCTACCATGCACCAGCAGCCACATGATCAAGATGAATCCCTTATTTGTCAACTTACCTTACATGGATGCATTCACACTTGGAGTTATTGAAGACCAACGGCTCTTTCCCCTTCTGTTCAGGCACGACTTAGAGACTATCCAGACATCAAAGGAGATCCCAAGGATGCATTTCTTTCTTCCCAAACTCACAAGATACAAGGAGAGAAGAAAACTTCCATACATGGACAGATTCTGCACCAACTTAGTCCAACGGCTAGTTTTTCACTTATTATTTCTTTCCAAGTTATTCCTTTAGGCATTTGTGTTCTTTTCTATTTAAACTGAGCTAAGTCTCATTTGTAAAGCACCCTTGCACGAAATTAATAAAGTATTATTCAGTTTACAAAGTTTGTCTTTGTTTTGTTCAATTAGTCTTTAGGTGGATTCCTTTAGATTTCTTGTCCGTTTGCTTGTCTCCTTAGTTTGTGGATTCATTCTAGGATACAAGTGTAGGTCTCTGTCTTTGTGTGGATTCACATAGGCGCAGGCTTCTGGTCTTATCAAAGGGATATTTCCGCAACCCTTTGTGGCGACAATCGACCCATTCAAGCTTGACAACTCTTGTTGCCTTGTGATCTAGCCTTTGTTAGCTTAGGCTTGTATCATTTTTGGTATCAGAGCTTCAAAAGCTCCTATCTATCAGGTTATATCTATCCTTGTCTCTATTCATTTGCATTTGTTTATTTGTTTCATCTCTTTTGCATTTGTTTCATTTATAAAATCATATAAAAAAAAAACCATAAAAATTGTTTGCAATTTCTGTCCATTTTTGCATTTGCTTGTTCTTGGTGTTAAAACCAGGGAGGCACGACAAAGATGACCATTTACTTTCTTTGATTCATATAAATTTGAAAAGCCAAAAGAAATCGTGTTTGCATTAGTTGTTTCCTTAGTTTCCATTTCGGTTTATTCACTTACTATAAAAAAAAAAGGTCAATTTTGTTTCTTGCTTCTTTTAAATTCTAAAAATTATAAAACCAGAATAAAAAGTTAATTTCATTGTCTTAGTTTATATATTTCGTGTTTCCATTAAAAAAAAAGTGAATTCTTTTTCATTTGTTTTAATTTTCCAAAAAAAAAAATAAATAAATAAAATAAAAACAAGGAGATACTAAGTTTCCATTTTTCTTTGTTCTTTCTTATTCTTCTTTCCTTTCTTTTGCTAAGCCACGACTTAATTCCTTTTTCTTCTGTTTGTGCAAGGCAAACTCTGAGAAAAGATAGAGAAGACGCCAATGGAGGATTACTCAGAAGAAGAGGCTGAAGAATACAACACGTCTGAGGTAGATTGGGGAGAAGAAGCTGACCAGGATTGTTGGGACGATGGAGATGACCACACTGAAGGTCATTGGTGCGCAGACTCTGTTCCAGAGTATGTCCCAAACGATGAACAAGAATACCCAGAGGTGGAACCAGAATCAATGGACCGGTATTCAACTTGCTATGGTCCCAAATCCCAACTCATCTATGAGGATAGTTCTGAAGGGAAATATTATTCTCAAGCGTGTCCTAGAAGAGAAAAGACCACCGTGGCTGCACCATCAAGATCTTATCATGGGAGTCTATCAAGACATGCTCACAGCAAGCCATGGAACTACAATGGAGATCAGTTTTATCAGAATCGCTTGGCTGCACCATCTATACATTTTTCTGGTCATAAGCAAGGACCAAGTGCATATCTAAGGTGGGAGGACGACATGGAGCAATGGTTTATAGCTTGGAGAATTCCAGAGAAGCTAAAGCTAACTTATGCGAAGGATACCTTAACCGGAGAGGCATACAATTGGTGGAGTCAGCTAGATGCTGATAGGATCTATTTCAATGATCCGGCTTTTACTTGGAAAGAGGTTAAGATGCTCATGTATAGTGAGTTTGTGAAGAAGGCAAAATACATTCAGAAGGTGTCCACAAGGAGATTAATAAAGCACCAAGTCTTGCAACCCACAGTTCAGAGAGAAGTTGTTTCCCAAAGACAAAGTTCAAGGCCAGTGCATCCACCTCAAGTCAAACGAAACCAAGGTGAGCACTCTAACTCTTTAAAACCATCTGAGGTTATTTGTTATAGGTGTCAAGGCAAGGGCCATCTAGCAAAGGAGTGTCCCACAAAACGAGTTGTGAAGTCAGTACTATCTGAAGCAAAAGAAACAAACTTGGAGGTAAGTGATTCCGATACTAGAATTGATGATTCCTTTTCTAGAATGGATAAACATATTGATGATCTTATCAACTTGATTAAAGCTAGATCTACTTCTGTTTCTAGTAATTCCATGACTGTCTTAACACACTTGTCTAGCGCCCAAAAGGTTGAAAGTATTTCAGGTACTAACATAGAAATCAAGGAACAAGAACCCAACCTTGCTGCGCAATCAAGTCCAACACTTGATAAGGTGATTTCTGAACTTAAAGTGAATAATCTTACTTATCAAAACACTGGTATGATGCACTTGCACTCTGTCCAGAATGTTGATGAAGGTCTAGGTAATGAGGAGACACGTACAGAAGCTAAACAACAAGAGAATAATGAGCAATCTACCCTAGAGACCTCTACACCAGCTGATCATGCTTTAGAGGTAGTAAATACCAAAGCTGAATCAATGCAAGATAACCAGGTAAGTGAAGCTCTAAATCTTACTCAATATTATTTTTTGAATCGTCCACTTCAAGTATGAAACACTTGCTCTTGCCCATAAGTGATGATTCAGATATAGGTACAATGGAGAAGCATCCAGAACCAAACTCACAACCTTACACCCAAGCAGTGGTCAATGGAGAAACCAATTGTGAAATAGGAGATTTCGAAAAGGAGACCACGATCCTTCCAAGGGAAATCATAGACCGACCATGGAAAGGGGGCATAGCTTCCCTACTGATCAAAGAAGAACCACCAGTTGGACAATGCATCACAAAACCGTGCATATACCAGGGTAAGACCCTAGCCTCCCAAATTAGAATGAAACCTAACTTGCTCTATCTTGGTGCAGGTAAATTGGTTTTGAGGACAAAACCTTTTGAAGAGGGAGGGAATGATGAGGACCTAAAGTCAGTAGCTGGACCACCAACTCATGAGATCAACCATACAAGCTACATTGGAGCCAGCAGCGACATAGGTGCACTCAAAGAAGGATATCTTTGCAACCATAAGGAATTTAACCGTGAAACCAGTTTCTATAGATTCTCAACTCAACCAGAGCACGCAGCGAATTGGTTTCATACCAAAAAGAGTAATGGTTTAGGAGATATGCCAGTTACAAGTCAGACTATCTACACTACATCCGAATTGGTTCTAATTAAGGAAAGTAATTCTTTGCTTAAGGAGTGTGCAACTCAAACTCACGTGTGGAAACCAGGAGATTATTCATTACATCTAAGAGCAGTGGGAGAGTTTCTACCATGCACCAGCAGCCACATGATCAAGATGAATCCCTTATTTGTCAACTTACCTTACATGGATGCATTCACACTTGGAGTTATTGAAGACCAACGGCTCTTTCCCCTTCTCTTCAGGCACGACTTAGAGACTATCCAGACATCAAAGGCGATCCCAAGGATGCATTTCTTTCTGCCCAAACTCACAAGATACAAGGAGAGAAGAAAACTTCCATACATGGACAGATTCTGCACCAACTTAGTCCAACGGCTAGTTTTTCACTTATTATTTCTTTCCAAGTTATTCCTTTAGGCATTTGTGTTCTTTTCTATTTAAACTGAGCTAAGTCTCATTTGTAAAGCACCCTTGCACGAAATTAATAAAGTATTATTCAGTTTACAAAGTTTGTCTTTGTTTTGTTCAATTAGTCTTTAGGTGGATTCCTTTAGATTTCTTGTCCGTTTGCTTGTCTCCTTAGTTTGTGGATTCATTCTAGGATACAAGTGTAGGTCTCTGTCTTTGTGTGGATTCACATAAGCTCAGGCTTCTGGTCTTATCAAAGGGATATTTCCGCAACCCTTTGTGGCGACAATCGACCCATTCAAGCTTGACAACTCTTGTTGCCTTGTGATCTAGCCTTTGTTAGCTTAGGCTTGTATCACTTCTTCATGCCAACTCCTATTAGATTTATTCAACTTCCTGGTGTTTCCCCACCATTTTATGTATCCAAATCAAGCTTCTTACAAAGTGATTCATCCTGGTTTGATTGGATTGACGAAGAAGCTGTCCTATTCCAAACTGGGAAACTGGAAATCCCTGATTTGAAAGTGGGATAACTTCTTTCATTCCAACTCCTATTAGATTTATTCAACTTCCTGGTGTTTCTCCAACCCTTTATGTATCCAAATCAAGCTTCTTACAAAGTGATTCATCCTGGTTTGATTGTAACGACGAAGAAGCTGTCATATTCCCAACTGGGAAACTGGAATCACCTGATTAGAAAGTGGGATAACTTCTTCATCCCAACTCCTATGAGATTTATTCAACTTCCTGGTGTTTCCCCACCATTTTATGTATCCAAATCAAGCTTCTTACAAGTGATTCATCCTGGTTTGATTGGAACGACCAAGAAGCTGTCCTATTCCCAAACTGGAAAACTGGAATCACCTGATTAGAAAGTGGGATAACTTCTTCATCCCAACTCCTATGAGATTTATTCAACTACCTGGTGATTCTCCACCATTTTATGTATCCAAATCAAGCTTCTTACAAAGTGATTCATCCTGGTTTGATTGGAACGACCAAGAAGCTGTCCTATTCCCAAACTGGGAAACTTGAATCACCTGATTGGAAAGTGGGATAACTTCTTCATCCCAACTCCTATGAGATTTATTCTACTTCCCGGTGTTTCCCCACCATTTTATGTATCAAAATCAAGCTTCTTATAAAGTGATTCATCCTGGTTTGATTGGATTGACGAAGAAGCTGTCCTATTCCCAAACTGGGAAACTGGAATCACCTGATTTGAAAGTGGGATAACTTCTTCATCCCAACTCCTATGAGATTTATTCAACTTTCTGGTGTTTCTCCAACACTTTATGTATCCAAATCAAGCTTCTTACAAAGTGATTCATCCTGGTTTGCTTGGAACGACGAAGAAGCTGTTATATTCCCAAACTGAGAAACTGGAATCACCTGATTAGAAAGTGGGAAAACTTCTTCATTCCAACTTCTATTAGATTTATTCAACTTCCTGGTGTTTCTCCAAAACTTTGTGTATCCAAATCAAGCTTCTTACAAAGTGATTCATCCTGGTTTGATTGGAACGACGAAGAGCTGTTCTATTCCCAAACTGAGAAACTGGAATCACCTGATTAGAAGTGGGATAACTTCTTCATTCCAACTCCTATTAGATTTATTCACTTCCTGGTGTTTTCTCCAACCCTTTATGTATCCAAATCAAGCTTCTTACAAAGTGATTCATCCTGGTTTGATTGTAACGACGAAGAAGCTGTCATATTCCAAACTGGGAAACTGGAATCACCTGATTTGAAAGTGGGATAACTTCTTCATCCCAACTCCTATGAGATTTATTCAACTTCCTGGTGTTTCCCCACCATTTTATGTATCCAAATCAAGCTTCTTACAAAGTGATTCATCCTGGTTTGATTGGAACGACCAAGAAGCTGTCCTATTCCCAAACTGGGAAACTGGAATCACCTGATTAGAAAGTGGGATAACTTCTTCAACCCAACTCCTATGAGATTTATTCTACTTCCCGGTGTTTCCCCACCATTTTATGTATCAAAATCAAGCTTCTTATAAAGTGATTCATCCTGGTTTGATTGGATTGACGAAGAAGCTGTCCTATTCCCAAACTGGGAAACTGGAATCACCTGATTTGAAAGTGGGATAACTTCTTCATCCCAACTCCTATGAGATTTATTCAACTTTCTGGTGTTTCTCCAACACTTTATGTATCCAAATCAAGCTTCTTACAAAGTGATTCATCCTGGTTTGCTTGGAACGACGAAGAAGCTGTTCTATTCCCAAACTGAGAAACTGGAATCACCTGATTAGAAAGTGGGATAACTTCTTCATTCCAACTTCTATTAGATTTATTCAACTTCCTGGTGTTTCTCCAACACTTTATGTAGCCAAATCAAGCTTCTTACAAAGTGATTCATCCTGGTTTGATTGGAACGACGAAGAAGCTGTTCTATTCCCAAACTGAGAAACTGGAATCACCTGATTAGAAAGTGGGATAACTTCTTCATTCCAACTCCTATTAGATTTATTCAACTTCCTGGTGTTTCTCCAACCCTTTATGTATCCAAATCAAGCTTCTTACAAAGTGATTCATCCTGGTTTGATTGTAACGACGAAGAAGCTGTCATATTCCCAAACTGGGAAACTGGAATCACCTGATTTGAAAGTGGGATAACTTCTTCATCCCAACTCCTATGAGATTTATTCAACTTCCTGGTGTTTCCCTACCATTTTATGTATCCAAATCAAGCTTCTTACAAGGTGATTCATCCTGGTTTGATTGGAACGACGAAGAAGCTGTTCTATTTCCCAAACTGAGAAACTGGAATCACCTGATTAGAAAGTGGGATAACTTCTTCATTCCAACTCCTATTAGATTTATTCAACTTCCTGGTGTTTCTCCAACCCTTTATGTATCCAAATCAAGCTTCTTACAAAGTGATTCATCCTGGTTTGATTGTAACGACGAAGAAGCTGTCATATTCCCAAACTGGGAAACTGGAATCACCTGATTAGAAAGTGGGATAACTTCTTCATCCCAACTCCTATGAGATTTATTCAACTTCCTGGTGTTATCCCACCATTTTATGTATCCAAATCAAGCTTCTTACAAAGTGATTCATCCTGGTTTGATTGGAACGACCAAGAAGCTGTCCTATTCCCAAACTGGAAAACTGGAATCACCTGATTAGAAAGTGGGATAACTTCTTCATCCCAACTCCTATGAGATTTATTCAACTACCTGGTGATTCCCAGCATTTTATGTATCCAAATCAAGCTTCTTACAAGTGATTCATCCTGGTTTGATTGGAACGACCAAGAAGCTGTCATATTCCCAAACTGGGAAACTTGAATCACCTGATTGGAAAGTGGGATAACTTCTTCATCCCAACTCCTATGAGATTTATTCTACTTCCCGGTGTTTCCCCACCATTTTATGTATCAAAATCAAGCTTCTTATAAAGTGATTCATCCTGGTTTGATTGGATTGACGAAGAAGCTGTCCTATTCCCAAACTGGGAAACTGGAATCACCTGATTTGAAAGTGGGATAACTTCTTCATCCCAACTCCTATGAGATTTATTCAACTTTCTGGTGTTTCTCCAACACTTTATGTATCCAAATCAAGCGTCTTACAAAGTGATTCATCCTGGTTTGCTTGGAATGACGAAGAAGCTGTTCTATTCCCAAACTGAGAAACTGGAATCACCTGATTAGAAAGTGGGATAACTTCTTCATTCCAACTTCTATTAGATTTATTCAACTTCCTTGTGTTTCTCCAACACTTTATGTATCCAAATCAAGCTTCTTACAAAGTGATTCATCCTGGTTTGATTGGAACGACGAAGAAGCTGTTCTATTCCCAAACTGAGAAACTGGAATCACATGATTAGAAAGTTGGATAACTTCTTCATCCCAACTCCTATGAGATTTATTAAACTTCCTGGTGTTTCCCCACCATTTTATTTATCAAAATCAAGCTTCTTATAAAGTGATTCATCCTGGTTTGATTGGATTGACGAAGAAGCTGTCCTATTCCCAAACTGGGAAACTGGAATCACCTGATTTGAAAGTGGGATAACTTCTTCATCCCAACTCCTATGAGATTTATTCAACTTCCTGGTGTTTCTCCAACACTTTATGTATCCAAATCAAGCTTCTTACAAAGTGATTCATCCTGGTTTGCTTGGAACGACGAAGAAGCTGTTCTATTCCCAAACTAAGAAACTGGAATCACCTGATTAGAAAGTGGGATAACTTCTTCATTCTAACTCCTATTAGATTTATTCAACTTCCTGGTGTTTCTCCAACCCTTTATGTATCCAAATCAAGCTTCTTACAAAGTGATTCATCCTGGTTTGATTGTAACGACGAAGAAGCTGTCCTATTCCCAACTGGGAAACTGGAATCACCTGATTAGAAAGTGGGATAACTTCTTCATCCCAACTCCTATGAGATTTATTCAATTCCTGGTGTTTCCCCACCATTTAATGTATCCAATCAAGCTTCTTACAAAGTGATTCATCCTGGTTTGATTGGAACGACCAAGAAGCTGTCATATTCCCAAACTGGAAAACTGGAATCACCTGATTAGAAAGTGGGATAACTTCTTCATCCCAACTCCTCTGAGATTTATTCAACTACCTGGTGATTCTCCACCATTTTATGTATCCAAATCAAGCTTCTTACAAAGTGATTCATCCTGGTTTGATTGGAACGATGAAGAAGATGTCCTATTCCCAAACTGGAAAACTGGAATCACCTGATTGGAAAGTGGGATAACTTCTTCATCCCAACTCCTATTAGATTTATTCAACTTCCTGGTGTTTCCCCAGCATTTTATGTATCCAAAAAGCTTCTTACAAAGTGATTCATCCTGGTTTGATTGGAACGACGAAGAAGCTGTCCTATTCCCAAACTGGGAAACTAGAATCACCTGATTTGAAAGTGGGATAACTTCTTCATACCAACTCCTATGAGATTTATTCAACTTCCTGGTGTTTCCCCCCACCATTTTATGTATCCAAATCAAGCTTCTTACAAAGTGATTCATCCTGGTATGATTGGAACGACCAAGAAGCTGTCCTATTCCCAAACTGGAAAACTGGAATCACCTGATTAGAAAGTGGGATAACTTCTTCATCCCAACTCCTATGAGATTTATTCAACTACCTGGTGATTCTCCACCATTTTATGTATCCAAATCAAGCTTCTTACAAAGTGATTCATCCTGGTTTGATTGGAACGATGAAGAAGATGTCCTATTCCCAAACTGGAAACTGGAATCACCTGATTGGAAAGTGGGATAACTTCTTCATCCCAACTCCTATGAGATTTATTCAACTTCCTGGTGTTTCCCCAGCATTTTATGTATCCAAATCAAGCTTCTTACAAAGTGATTCATCCTGGTTTGATTGGAACGACGAAGAAGCTGTCCTATTCCCAAACTGGGAAACTAGAATCACCTGATTAGAAAGTGGGGTAACTTCTTCATCCCAACTCCTATGAGATTTATGTTGAGTTGAGTTGATTATATGAGTATGGAGAGAAGAGGAGTTGAAGAGGAGAAGAGATGGAGAAGCTTAGGGAGTTTGGGTGTGAATGGTACGGACGTCCGTACAAGGCCGTACATGGCCGTACCGTCCGTACCAAGGGTCTCGACCAAACTTACCCAACTCGACCAAGTGAAACGGTAACAAGGAAATGGTAACTTGGGGACTTGAGGAGAAGGGATCAGACCGTTGAATGGATAAGGGAAGAGCGTGCCAGGCTGGAACAGGCTGTAAAGAGGCAAAGCGTGTGAGCCCTATCATCCAATCATCCGGAAAGCATCCTTGACTCTACATGCTTCAATAGTGCCCATTTCGCCTCTTGTAAACCCTAATGCTTTCTATATAAATATGTAACCTCACTCATTAATAAGATTATGCAGTTGAGTCTCTCTAATCTCTTAGACACTATGGTTCTCTCTTAGACTCTAAACGGCTCTATCTAATCTCTTAATCTTTCACAAACTTCTCTTAATCACTTCTTAAACACTCTCTTTATTCTGATCACTCTAAGGATCTCTTAATCTCATATGGTATCAGAGCCAGGTTCATTTGAATCTGGGGTTTGATCTTTAGAGAGTTACAAGCTAACGGCTTTGAAGCTACACGCGAGTAGTCTTGAAGGTGTTGAAGCTGTGCTAGCTGTGCTACGTTCTGTGGTTGCGTGATTCTAGACTCAAGGTTGGTGTGTACGAGATTCAAGATTCAAGTTTTCAAGTCAAGCAAAGATGGAACATGGGATGAAACATGAGGATGAAGGTAGCGGTTACTTTCAAAGGTAGCAACTACCTTGTGTGGTCTCGGATGGTGAAGACTGCGGTGGGAAGTAAGGGTTTGTGGGGGCACATCACAACAGGGGAGGCTCCGAAACTCATTACTCAGGGAGGAGATCAAGAAGAGGTCTCCAATGAAGCGGCTGTGGAGAAATGGCAACAAGAAGACATGCTGGTGATGACGGTTCTACACGCATCCTTGGACCCAGCTATCTTGGATGCCTACAGCTACTGTGAATCAGCCAAGGAGCTGTGGGACACGCTGAAGAAGGTGTATGGGAACACTTCCAACCTCAGCCGTGTGTTTGAAGTGAAGCTAGCGATCAACCGTCTTGCACAAGAGGACATGGAGTTCACTAAGCACTTGGGGAGGTTCAGGTCCTTATGGTCAGAGCTGGAGATGCTGAGGCCGAGCACAACTGATCCAGATCAGTTGAATGAGAGGCGCGAGCAAGACAAGGTCTTTGGGTTGCTTCTCACACTGAACCCGGCCTACACTCAACTCATCCAGCACATGCTAGGTCAGACAAGCTTCCGGACCTTGAGGAGGTGTGTGCGCAAATCCAAAGGGAGCAGGGATCTATGGGGTTGTTTGGAGGAAAGGGGGAGCTCTCTCTTGCCAATCAAGCAGCTCATGAGGACTCAACCGAGGCTCCACAAGCAAACAAGGCATCTCACGGGAAGTACGAGGACAGGAAGTTCAATGGCAACTGTGATCATTGCAAGAAGCATGGTCATAAGAAGAGCCAATGCTGGATACTACACCCACACCTCAAGCCGGCCAAGTTCATGAAGGAGCGTGAGGGAAGGGCAAATGTGACTGAAGGTTCAAGTGGAGCTGGCACCAGCAAGGCGAGTGAAGTGGATGGGCTTGGAGGCAATGATGGGAATGGGAAGTCTCTGGTGGCTTACACAGGCGCCTCAAGCTCACGCAGCAATGATGACTACATCAAGAGATCAGACCTTGATGCTCTCTTCAAAATGCTAAAGGAAAACGGTAACACTTATGGTTATTCCTTTGGAGCTTCTATGATTGCATATAAGGATGATCACTTGATTAGAGAACTAGTAGAACGGTTAGAAGCTAGGAATGAGTATAGACATGCTCACATTGCTAGAACTGATAGGATGCATCCATTGCTTAGTAATCTATGTCATAATGCTAAACGAGTAGGTAAACCATTGATTGTTGATTCTGGTGCATCACATCATATGATAAGTGATGAAAACTTGATTAAGGATATAGAACCTACGCATGGGCATGTGATGATAGCAAATGGGGATAAGATACCTATTAGAGGAATAGGAAAGCTTAAGTTGTTTAACAAAGAATCTAGAGCTTTTTACATGCCTGAATTCACATCAAACCTATTATCTGTGAAGAAATGTACTAATGATTTACAATGCAATGTTATCTTTAGTCCTAATGATGTGAAGTTTCAGGATATTGAGAGCAGCAGATTGATTGGGAAAGGGGTGACTAAGGGAGATCTCTATATGCTTGAAGAACTCACTTCTGTTCCTGATTATAGTTGCTCGTTTACTTCTGCTTCTTTGTTGAATAAAAATGCATTGTGGCATGCTAGAGTAGGACACCCTCATGTTAAAGCTTTGAACTTAATGGTACCAGGTGTTGTGTTTGAGAACAAAGATTGTGAAGCTTGTATTTTAGGCAAGCATTGTAGAACTGTGTTTCAAAAGTCTACTACCGTTTATGATAATTGCTTTGATCTAATTCATTCAGATGTGTGGACTGCCCCTTGCTTATCTAGAGATAGTTATAAGTACTTTGTCACATTCATTGATGAAAAATCCAAATACACCTGGTTAACCTTAATTCAGACCAAAGATAGGGTACTTGATGCATTTAGGAACTTTCAAACTTATGTAACTAACCATTATCATGCTAAGATTAAAATTTTGAGATCAGATAATGGAGGAGAGTACACAAGTCATGCATTCAAGCAACACCTATCACAACATGGGATCCTACATCAAACAAGCTGTCCGTATACTCCACAGCAAAATGGAGTGGCTGAGAGGAAGAATAGGCACCTCATGGAAGTGGCAAGGTCACTTATGTTTCAGAGTAATGTTCCAAAGAGATTTTGGAGTGATGCGGTTGCCACTGCTTGTTACCTGATAAACAGAACTCCAACCAAGTTCTGAATGAGAAGGCTCCATTTGAAGTTCTGAACAGGTACAAACCAGCTCTTGATTACTTGCGAGTCTTTGGATGCCTATGCTTTGTGCTCAAACCAGGAGAGATGATCAACAAGCTAGAAGCAAGAAGTACTAAGGCTGTGTTCATAGGATACTCAGCTACACAGAAAGGATACAAATGCTATGATCCTATAGCAAGGAGAGTCTTGTATCTAGAGATGTGAAGTTCTTGGAAGATAGAGGATACTATGAAGAAAAGAACCAAGAAGACCTGAAGGACTTAACATCAGACAAGGCCACCACCTTGCGGATCATTCTTGAAGGTCTTGGAATCAGTACATCCCAGGATCCAAGGAATCACACAACTACACCTCCTGAAGTTGGTTCACCATCCCACCTTGATCATGAGGGAGGAGAGGAGCATGAGGAGCCTATGCAAGAGGCTAACCAAGATGAAGGAGGAGTAGAGAATGAAGGAGAAGAGAGCATAGGCTCGGATGGTCATGGACATGATCATGGTGTGACACAAACACCTTCTCAAGATGAAGTGGTAGAAGAACAACAGGAAGAAGAACCGGTTGTGCAGCCACTAAGAAGGAGTACAAGGATAAGGAAGGATCCTTCCAGTTGGGTAAACACGAGAGTGTACTACAATGCCCAAGCTGTGGAGCATCCTTCTCAAGCCGTGTGCTCCTTTGCTCAATATCCAGAAGCACATTGCGCTTTCATGGTAAACTTGGATGAGAATCACATCCCAAGAAGCTATGAAGAAGCAATGAAAGATAAAGAATGGAAGGAATCAGTTGGAGATGAGGCAGGAGCTATGATCAAGAATGATACATGGTATGAGAGTGAGTTACCAAAAGGGAAGAAGGCTGTGACTAGTAGATGGATATTCACAATCAAGTACAAAGCGGATGGAAAGATTGAGAGGAAGAAGTCAAGGCTAGTTGCAAGAGGTTTCACTCAACTTATGGAGAAGATTACATAGAAACCTTTGCACCAGTAGCTAAACTACACACAATCCGGATTGTACTAAGCTTGGCTGTGAATCTTGGATGGGGGTTATGGCAAATGGATGTGAAGAATGCGTTTCTACAAGGTGAACTTGAGGATGAAGTGTATATGCATCCACCTCCAGGCCTTGAACACTTAGTGAAGAGTGGGAATGTGTTGAGACTGAAGAAAGCCATCTATGGACTGAAGCAATCACCAAGAGCTTGGTACAACAAGTTGAGCACTACTCTGAATGGCCGAGGCTTCAAGAAGTCTGAACTAGATCACACTCTCTTCACACTCACGACTCCCTCAGGTATGATTGCACTCCTTGTGTATGTTGATGATATCATTATCACAGGGAGTGATAAGGAAGGTATCATAGCAACCAAGGAGTTTCTTAAATCCATGTTTGAGATTAAAGACTTGGGAGAAATGAAATACTTCCTTGGAATTGAGATATGTAGATCCAAGGAAGGTTTGTTCATGTCCCAAAGGAAATATACACTTGATCTTTTGAAAGGTGCAGGTGCTTATGGAGGCAAGACAGCAAGGATGCCTATGGAGGATGGCTACAAAGTCCCACGAGAGGGGGAGATTGAAGACAGCAAACCTTATCAGGATCCTAAACTCTATAGAAAACTAGTTGGCAAATTGATTTATCTTACTATAACTAGACCTGACATTTGTTTTGCTGTGAATCAGGTGAGTCAACACATGCAAGTGCCTAAGGAACATCACTGGCGCATGGTGGAGAGGATCTTGATGTATCTCAACGGCTCACCTGATCAAGGAGTATGGATGGGCTGCAATGGAAGCACTGAAGTGGTGGGATATTGTGATGCGGATTGGGCTGGTGATAGAGCAGACAGGAGATCAACCACAGGCTATTGCACATTCATTGGAGGCAACTTGGTGACTTGGAAGAGCAAGAAGCAGAAGGTAGTGTCATGTTCAAGTGCAGAAGCCGAGTATAGAGCCATGCTGAAGCTCACCAACGAGTTGGTATGGATCAAAGGCATCTTGAAGCACTTGGAGATTGATCAAGCAACTCCAATGACAATGCATTGTGACAATCAAGCTGCCATCCACATTGCATCCAACTCGGTGTTTCATGAGAGGACCAAGCACATTGAAGTTGATTGCCACAAGGTGAGACAGATGATTGTGCTAGGGTGATCTTGCCATGCTATACAAGGAGTGAAGATCAGCTAGCGGATGTGTTCACCAAGGCTGCAAGGCAAAAGACTATGGAGTCCATTCACATCAGATGGGCCTCATAGATCTTGGGGAAGAGAAGGAGCTAATCCCCTTAGCTGCAAGGTCTTTACTCTTTTTCCCTCATCAAAGTTTTATCCCATTGGGTTTTCTTTGGTGAGGTTTTTAATGAGGAAGATCTTGTAGCTTTCCAAGCTTAGACTTTCACAAAGCTAAGCTTGAGGGGGAGTGTTGAGTTGAGTTGAGTTATATGAGTATGGAGAGAAGAGGAGTTGAAGAGAAGAAGAGATGGAGAAGCTTAGGGGTTTGGGAGTGCATGGTACGGACGTCCGTACAAGGCCGTACATGGCCGTACCGTCCGTACCATAGGTCTCGACCAAAACTTACCCAACCTCGACCAAGTGAAACGGTAACAAGGAAATGTTACCTTGGGGACTTAAGGAGAAGGGATCAGACCGTTGAGTGGATAAGGGAAGAGCGTGCCAGGCTGGAACAGGCTGTAAAGAGGCAAAGCGTGTGAGCCTTATCATCCAATCATCCGGAAAGCAACCTTGACTCTACATGCTTCAATAGTGCCCATTTCGACTCTTGTAAACCCTATGCTTTCCATATAAATATGTAACCTCACTCATTAATAAGATTAAGCAGTTTGAGTCTCTCTAATCTCTTAGACACTATGATTCTCTCTTAGACACTAAACGGCTCTCTAGTCTCTTAATCTTTCACAAACTTCTCTTAATCACTTCTTAAACTCTTTCTTTTATTCTGATTACTCTAAGGATCTCTTAATCTCATATACTTTATGTTTCAAAATCAAGCTTCTTACATCGCGTTTCATCCTGGTTTGAATTAGAATGACAAAGAAGCTGTCATATTCCCAACAGAAAACTGGGATCACCTGATTTGAAAGTGGGATAGCTTCTTCATCCTAACTCCTATGAGATTTATTCAGCTTCCGGATGATCTCCACTACTTTATGTATCAAATCAAGCTTCTTACATCGCATCGATTCTCCTGGTTTGATTAGAATGGCAAAGAATCTGTCATATTCCCAACAGGAAAACTGGGATCACCTGATACAAAGTGGGATAGCTTCTTTTCATCCTAACTCCTATGAGATTTATTGACTTCCTGGTGATTCTCCACTACTTTATGTATCAAAATCAAGCTTCTTACATCGCGATTCATCCTGGTTTGATTAGAATGACAAAGAAGCTGTCATATTCCCAAACAGGAAACTGGATCACCTGATTTGAAAGTGGGATAGCTTCTTCATCCTAACTCCTATGAGATTGATTCAGCTTCCTGGTGATTCTTCCACTACTTTATGTATCAAAATCAAGCTTCTTACATCGCGATTCATCCTGGTTTATTAGAATGACAAAGAAGCTGTCATATTCCCCAAACAGGAAAACTGGGATCACCTGATTTGAAAGTGGATAGCTTCTTCATCCTAACTCCTATGAGATTTATTCAGCTTCCGGATGATTCTCCACTACTTTATGTATCAAAATCAAGCTTCTTACATCGCGATTCATCCTGGTTTGATTAGAATGACAAAGAAGCTGTCATATTCCCAAACAGAAAACTGGGATCACCTGATTTGATAGTGGGATAGCTTCTTCATCCTAACTCCTATGAGATTTATTCAGCTTTTTGGTGATTCTCCACTACTTTATGTTTCAAAATCAAGCTTCTTACATTGCGATTCATCCTGGTTTGATTAGAATGACAAAGAAGCTGTCATATTCCCAAACAAGAAAACTGGGATCACCTGATTTGAAAGTGGGATAGCTTCTTCATCCTAACTCCTATGAGATTTATTCAGCTTCCTGGTGATTCTCCACTACTTTATGTATCAAAATCAAGCTTCTTACATCTCGATTCATCCTGGTTTGATTAGAATGACAAAGAAGCTGTCATATTCCCAAACAGGAAAACTGGGATCACCTGATTTGAAAGTGGGATAGCTTCTTCATCCTAACTCCTATGAGATTTATTCAGCTTCCTGGTGATTCTCCACTACTTTATGTATCAAATCAAGCTTCTTACATCGCGATTCATCCTGGTTTGATTAGAATGACAAAGAAGCTGTCATATTCCCAAACAGGAAAACTGGGATCACCTGATTTGAAAGTGGGATAGCTTCTTCATCCTAACTCCTATGAGATTTATTCCGCTTCCTGGGATTCTCCACTACTTTATGTATCAAAATCAAGCTTCTTACATCGCGATTCATCCTGGTTTGATTAGAATGACAAAGAAGCTGTCATATTCCCAAACAGGAAAACTGGGATCACCTGATTTGAAAGTGGGATAGCTTCTTCATCCTAACTCCTATGAGATTTATTCAGCTTCCTGGTGATTCTCCACTACTTTATGTTTCAAAATCAAGCCTCTTACATCGCGATTCATCCTGGTTTGATTAGAATGACAAAGAAGCTGTCATATTCCCAAACAGGAAAACTGGGATCACCTTATTTGAAAGTGGGATAGCTTCTTCATCCTAACTCCTATGAGATTTATTCAGCTTCCTGGTGATTCTCCACTACTTTATGTATCAAAATCAAGCTTCTTACATCGCGATTCATCCTGGTTTGATTAGAATGACAAAGAAGCTGTCATATTCCCAAACAGGAAAACTGGGATCACCTGATTTGAAAGTGGGATAGCTTCTTCATCCTAACTCCTATGAGATTTATTCATCAGCTTCCTGGTGATTCTCCACTACTTTATGTATCAAAATCAAGCTTCTTACATCGCGATTCATCCTGGTTTGATTAGAATGACAAAGAAGCTGTCATATTCCCAAACAGGAAAACTGGGATCACCTGATTTGAAAGTGGGATAGCTTCTTCATCCTAACTCCTATGAGATTTATTCACTTCCTGGTGATTCTCTACTACTTTATGTATCAAAATCAAGCTTCTTACATCGCGATTCATCCTGGTTTGATTAGAATGACAAAGAAGCTGTCATATTCCCAAACAGGAAAACTGGGATCACCTGATTTGAAAGTGGGATAGCTTCTTCATCCTAACTCCTATGAGATTTATTCAGCTTCCGGTGATTCTCCACTACTTTATGTATCAAAATCAAGCTTCTTACATCGCGATTCATCCTGGTTTGATTAGAATGACAAAGAAGCTGTCATATTCCCAAACAGGAAAACTGGGATCACCTGATTTGAAAGTGGGATAGCTTCTTCATCCTAACTCCTATGAGATTTATTCAGCTTCCTGGTGATTCTCCACTACTTTATGTTTCAAAATCAAGCTTCTTACATCGCGATTCATCCTGGTTTGATTAGAATGACAAAGAAGCTGTCATATTCCCAAACAAGAAAACTGGGATCACCTGATTTGAAAGTGGGATAGCTTCTTCATCCTAACTCCTATGAGATTTATTCACTTCCTGGTGATTCTCCACTACTTTATGTATCAAAATCAAGCTTCTTACATCGCGATTCATCCTGGTTTGATTAGAATGACAAAGAAGCTGTCATATTCCCAAACAGGAAAACTGGGATCACCTGATTTGAAAGTGGGATAGCTTCTTCATCCTAACTCCTATGAGATTTATTCAGCTTTTTGGTGATTCTCCACTACTTTATGTTTCAAATCAAGCTTCTTACATTGCGATTCATCCTGGTTTGATTAGAATGACAAAGAAGCTGTCATATTCCCAAACAAGAAAACTGGGATCACCTGATTTGAAAGTGGGATAGCTTCTTCATCCTAACTCCTATGAGATTTATTCAGCTTCCTGGTGATTCTCCACTACTTTATGTATCAAAATCAAGCTTCTTACATCGCGATTCATCCTGGTTTGATTAGAATGACAAAGAAGCTGTCATATTCCCAAACAGGAAAACTGGGATCACCTGATTTGAAAGTGGGATAGCTTCTTCATCCTAACTCCTATGAGATTTATTCAGCTTCCTGGTGATTCTCCACTACTTTATGTATCAAAATCAAGCTTCTTACATCGCGATTCATCCTGGTTTGATTAGAATGACAAAGAAGCTGTCATATTCCAAACAGGAAAACTGGGATCACCTGATTTGAAAGTGGGATAGCTTCTTCATCCTAACTCCTATGCGATTTATTCCGCTTCCTGGTGATTCTCCACTACTTTATGTATCAAAATCAAGCTTCTTACATCGCGATTCATCCTGGCTTGATTAGAATGACAAAGAAGCTGTCATATCCCAAACAGGAAAACTGGGATCACCTGATTTGAAAGTGGGATAGCTTCTTCATCCTAACTCCTATGAGATTTATTCAGCTTCCTGGTGATTCTCCACTACTTTATGTTTCAAAATCAAGCCTCTTACATCGCGATTAATCCTGGTTTGATTAGAATGACAAAGAAGCTGTCATATTCCCAAACAGGAAAACTGGGATCACCTTATTTGAAAGTGGGATAGCTTCTTCATCCTAACTCCTATGAGATTTATTCAGCTTCCTGGTGATTCTCCACTACTTTATGTATCAAAATCAAGCTTCTTACATCGCGATTCATCCTGGTTTGATTAGAATAACAAAGAAGCTGTCATATTCCCAAACAGGAAAACTGGGATCACCTGATTTGAAAGTGGGATAGCTTCTTCATCCTAACTCCTATGAGATTTATTCAGCTTCCTGGTGATTCTCCACTACTTTATGTATCAAAATCAAGCTTCTTACATCGCGATTCATCCTGGTTTGATTAGAATGACAAAGAAGCTGTCATATTCCCAAACAGGAAAACTGGGATCACCTGATTTGAAAGTGGGATAGCTTCTTCATCCTAACTCCTATGAGATTTATTCAGCTTCCTGGTGATTCTCTACTACTTTATGTTTCAAAATCAAGCTTCTTACATCGCGATTCATCCTGGTTTGATTAGAATGACAAAGAAGCTGTCATATTCCCAAACAGGAAAACTGGGATCACCTGATTTGAAAGTGGGATAGCTTCTTCATCCTAACTCCTATGAGATTTATTCAGCTTCCGGATGATTCTCCACTACTTTATGTATCAAAATCAAGCTTCTTACATCGCGATTCATCCTGGTTTGATTAGAATGACAAAGAAGCTGTCATATTCCCAAACAGGAAACTGGGATCACCTGATATGAAAGTGGGATAGCTTCTTCATCCTAACTCCTATGAGATTTATTCAGCTTTTTGGTGATTCTCCACTACTTTATGTTTCAAAATCAAGCTTCTTACATTGCGATTCATCCTGGTTTGATTAGAATGACAAAGAAGCTGTCATATTCCCAAACAAGAAAACTGTTATCACCTGATTTGAAAGTGGGATAGCTTCTTCATCCTAACTCCTATGAGATTTATTCAGCTTCCTGGTGATTCTCCACTACTTTATGTATCAAAATCAAGCTTCTTACATCTCGATTCATCCTGGTTTGATTAGAATGACAAAGAAGCTGTCATATTCCCAAACAGGAAAACTGGGATCACCTGATTTGAAAGTGGGATAGCTTCTTCATCCTAAATCCTATGAGATTTATTCAGCTTCCTGGTGATTCTCCACTACTTTATGTATCAAAATCAAGCTTCTTACATCGCGATTCATCTGGTTTGATTATGATGTGAGCTTGACTGAACCAGTAGCTGATCTTGCGCATGAAGAGCTGGAAGAGAGTGACAGTGAAGAGGAGCTGGATGAGACGAACACTACAATTGGATACAAGGAGCTGGATGGGAGTTCAATTGGATTTAACTCAGCACGAGACCCATTCTCTTTCTCCAATGGGCCAATAACCAGATCAAAGACAAGACAATTGAAGGAGGCAATTCTCAGATTGGTTTACACTAAACCAATCTCGACATCTGAAGAAAACCAAGTCAAAGAAGCCTTGAAGATATTCAATTGTTCAATCTTCAACACTACCTAGTTTTACTTAAGATATTTTCGAAAACTACAAGTCCTTGGTGACTCTTTGCATTCCTTTCTTTCTACTTAAACTCTCTGGAAGATCTGAATAAAATCAATCACTTTTGTTATCAAAATTCTCTCTAAACTTGTGATTCCTTTGTTCAGTTTTTGGACATCGAATTTGGCTAGAAGAGTGATCTTCCTTAGGCCTTGATCTTGTTCACTAGTGGGGCTGCCTCTCACGGACTAAGATCATCCCAATCAGTGCCTGATCATTCCGCAGATCATCACTGAAACCATCTCTACCATCGATCACCAATCCCCTTTCTATCAACTCATCAATCGATCATCTTTCCATCAGTGTTAGTAACCTGATCCATCACCACCAAATCAATACCAGATCGACCCTCAAGAGCATCCTAGGGTTCTTCCTTGACCAGGAAGCTATTAAGTGGTATCAGAGCAGCTTGAGGGCTTCTAATCAAAGGGGTTTGTCGATTCAATTCTTCTCTCTCTGTTTTGGGAACCTAATTTCCTTTTCTGATTCTCTGCAACTCTCTGCAGTTTTCTTTTTCTCTTTACTTTCTATCTGTTGTATCTGCAAGGGGGCCAACCAGTATAAAAAAAAAAAAAAAAAGAGATCTAAGTATCTAAGAAAGTCGAGGAGAAATCCGACTAGGGCTGAGGAGAAATCCAGCCAGACTGAAGAGAAATCCAGTCTCTGGTGGTAAAGCTCCTTGCAAACCAAAATTTCTTAAATCTGTCTATCTATTTCTTTGGGGTTTTGGGATTTTTACTTCTCTGGCTTTGAGTTTGTTTGTCTGATCATTGAACTCTTGGAATCACTGAGAAAATCACTTGAGAAATCATTGAGAGAAACACTTGAGAGAAACACTAAGTGAGGCTTCGGCTATATCTATTGTGTACTTACTTTTCTTGTTGAAGTCTTAACAGGAAACCATGTCTGAAAGTGATAAAGAAAGGCCCGTGGCTAGACTGGATAAAGCACAACTAGATGCTATCATGGCTACTCTCATGAAAGAGATGGATAAAAAACTTGAATTTGTTGGAGCTACTCGTTCTACTAACCCTGTCTTTGGCACAACTTCACAGGTTAGGAGAGCAGCTAGGGAAAAGAGGAGAGGCAAGCGACCTGCAGTAGGAGACGAATCTGAGGATGAAGATACTTCTTCTGGCCGTAGTACTGATGGAGAACGGTCCGTGGGATCAGCAAGATCAGTGAGAACAGGACGTGCAGCCTCCCAAGCAAGATCCCCTACACGCCATGCAGCAAGGAACAGACCAGATGATAACCTTGGGAGTCTCAAACTTCGAATACCAGTCTTCAGTGGAACCAGCAATCCAGATGCTTATCTTGAATGGGAAACGAAGATTGAGCGAGTGTTTGATTGCCAGCACTACTCAGAAACAAAGAAGGTGAAGCTTGCTGTGACAGAATTCAGTGGGTATGCTTTGCATTGGTGGGATCAGATTGTTACTACTAGGAGAAGGACTGGAGAGCCGCCAGTTGCTTCATGGTTTGAGCTCAAGACACTCATGAAGAAGCGGTTTGTTCCAAACCACTATGGTAGAGAGATTCATCAAAAGCTGAGGAGACTTACCCAAGGAACCAAAGGCGTGGAGGATTACTATCAAGAGATGGAAATACTCATGATCAAAGCGGCTGTTGAAGAAGCTTCTGAAGCTACTATGGCTCGATTTCAGGCTGGGCTTAACAGAGACATCCAGGACCGATTGGAGATGCAGGAGTATGAGGACATCTATGAATTGCTTCACAAAGCAATCCTCATTGAGCAGCAACTGAAGAGAAAGTCCTCAACCAAAGGATCCTATGGCAACAACTACAAAGCGCCTACTACCAAAGATGACAAGTCTTTTGTGAAACCCAAGGAAGAGCATGAGGACAAGGGAAAGGCACCAGCTGCTAGATCCAGGGATGTGAAGTGCTTCAAATGTCATGGTTTTGGGCACTATGCCAATGAGTGCACCAACAAGAAAGCCATGATTCTCTTGGACAGTGGTGAGGTGATATCCGAAGAAGAAGAGGAAGCCATAGACTATCCAGTTCGTGGAGAACTACTTGTCACAAGGAGATCATTGGCAGTACAATCCAAGCTAGATGAAGATAATCAAAGGGAGAATCTTTTTCATACTCGTTGCATAGTTTATGAAAAAGTATGCAGTTTGATTATAGATGGAGGAAGCTGTACTAATGTTGCTAGTGAAGCTCTTGTAGAAAAGCTTGGATTGAAAACAGGGAAGCATCCTAAGCCATACCTTCTACAATGGTTGAATGAGGAGGGCGAGCTGAAGGTCACTGATCAAGTAATGGTTCCTATAACCATTGGAAGATACCAAGATGAGATCGTGTGTGATGTTCTGCCCATGGACTCTAGCCATATCTTGTTGGGAAGGCCTTGGCAGTATGATAGAAGAGTCATTCACGATGGGTTCACTAACCGGCATTCCTTCACCCACAGAGACAAGAAGATTGTACTGGCACCTTTGTCTCCACAAGAGGTACATGAGGATCAACTTCAACTAAAACTTAGGCGACAAGAAGCTAAAGAGAAACCAGCTGACAAGCAAAAGAAGGAGACTAATCTCTTAGCCAAGAGTAGTGAGATCAAGAAAGCTTTGTGTCTTCAACAATCTATGCTTTTATTTGTTTTTAAAGGTGCCCTAATGTCTTCTTCTGACCCTGCACCGGTTCTACCGAGTGAACTTGAGTTTCTTTTGCAGGACTATGGTGATGTCTTTCCAGACGAGAGCCCAAAAGGACTTCCTCCCATGCGTGGGATTGAACACCAAATAGACTTGGTCCCTGGAGCTTCTCTCCCAAACCGCCCTGCCTATAGAACCAACCCTGAAGAAACAAAAGAGCTACAGAAGCAAGTAGATGAGCTCATTGAGAAAGGACATATCCGAGAGAGCATGAGCCCTTGTGCAGTACCAGTGCTCCTTGTGCCTAAGAAGGATGGAAGCTGGCGCATGTGTGTAGATTGCAGAGCCATCAACAATATCACTGTAAAGTACAGACACCCTATTCCTAGACTTGATGATATGTTGGATGAGCTACATGGTTCTTGTGTGTTCTCTAAGGTAGATTTAAAAAGTGGATATCATCAGATTAGGATGAAAGAAGGGGATGAATGGAAAACAGCCTTTAAAACTAAACATGGTCTGTATGAGTGGCTTGTTATGCCATTTGGTCTTACCAATGCCCCTAGCACTTTCATGAGGTTGATGAACCATGTCTTGAGGTCTTTTATAGGACACTTTGTTGTAGTTTATTTTGATGATATTTTGATCTACAGCAAGAGTATGGCTGAGCATGTGCATCACTTGAAATCTGTGTTAGAAGTGCTTAGGAAAGAATCCTTGTTTGCTAACTTTAAGAAATGCACTTTTGGGACAGATCACCTTGTTTTTCTAGGATTTGTTGTAACAGCACAGGGAATCAGAGTGGATGAGGAAAAGGTTAAAGCTATCCGAGACTGGCCTAGTCCTAAGAGTGTGAGCGAGGTGAGAAGTTTCCATGGTCTTGCCGGCTTTTATAGAAGATTTGTGAAGGATTTTAGCACCATAGCTGCACCACTCACTGAAGTCATCAAGAAGGATGTGGGTTTCAAGTGGGAGAAGGCGCAAGAGGAGGCTTTTCAAAACCTGAAAGGGAAGTTGACTAATGCTCCTTTGCTAGTTCTTCCAGATTTTACTAAGACCTTTGAAATTGAATGTGATGCTTCTGGTGTAGGTATTGGAGCTGTGCTGATGCAGGAGAAGAGACCCATAGCATATTTCAGTGAGAAACTAAGTGGAGCCATGCTGAACTACCCAACTTATGACAAGGAACTCTATGCTTTGATTAGAGCACTCCAAACTTGGCAGCACTATCTCTGGCCAAAGGAGTTTGTTATACACACTGATCATGAGTCCTTGAAACACCTGAAGGGACAGCACAAGCTCAACAAGAGACACGCCAGATGGGTAGAGTTCTTGGAAACCTTTCCTTATGTGATTCACTATAAACAAGGTAAAGAAAACATTGTGGCTGATGCACTCTCCAGAAGGTATACTCTTTTCACTTCTATGGAAGCTAAGCTGTTAGGTTTTGAACAAATAAAGTCTTATTATGAAGATGATCAAGATTTTAAAGTTCAATTTGAAGAAAGCAAGAAACATACCAGTGGAAAGTTTTATCAAGTTGAGGGTTTTCTTTTCTATGAAAATCGACTTTGTTTACCTAACTGTTCTTTGAGAGAGTTGTATGTTAGGGAAGCACATGGAGGAGGATTGATGGGGCACTTTGGAGTTGCCAAGACACTCGCCCACCTGAAAGAGCACTTTTACTGGCCGGCCATGAGAAGAGATGTGGAGAGAGTATGCAGCAGATGTGTTACTTGCACCCAAGCCAAAGCCAAGGCCCGACCTCAAGGTTTGTATACTCCTCTTCCCATTCCTGATGCTCCATGGATTGATATATCTATGGATTTTGTGCTTGGTTTGCCTAGGACTAGAAAGGGCAGAGATTCAATCTTTGTAGTTGTTGATAGGTTCTCAAAAATGGCACATTTCATTCCATGTCACAAAACTGATGATGCCTTGATGGTTGCTGAACTTTTCTTTAGAGAGGTTGTTCGTTTGCATGGCATGCGTAGATCAATAGTGTCTGATAGGGATACTAAATTTCTTAGTCATTTCTGGAGAACATTGTGGTCTAAACTTGGAACAAAGTTGAAGTTCTCTACTACTTGTCATCCTCAAACTGATGGACAAACTGAAGTAGTTAACAGATCTTTGTCTGCTCTCTTGCGTGCTGTAATTAAAAAGAACATCAAAACTTGGGAAGATTGTATTCCTCATGTGGAGTTTGCTTATAACCATTCTGTGCATAGTGCTACAAAGTTCTCACCTTTTCAGATTGTTTATGGATTCAATCCTTTGACTCCTTTGGATCTCATGCCTTTACCATACAATGAGCAAACTAATCTTGATGGCAAGGCAAAAGCCGAGTTTGTTGTTTCATTGCATGAACAGGTAAAGAAGAACATTGAGAAGAGGACCAAGGAGTATGAAAAGCAAGCAAACAAGAAGAGACATGAGCTGTTGCTGGAACCAGGAGATCTTGTATGGATTCACTTGAGAAAGGAGAGGTTTCCTGAAGAAAGAAAGTCTAAACTGATGCCAAGGACATATGGACCTTTCACTGTGCTTGAACGGATCAACAACAATGCTTACAAGATTGATCTTCAAGGTAAGTATTCTATAAGTTCTACTTTCAATGTTGCTGACTTGATCCCTTTTCGTGCAGATGATTTGGATTTGAGGACAAATCCTTTTAAAGGAGGAGGGGATGATGTGAGCTTGACTGAACCAGTAGCTGATCTTGCGCATGAAGAGCTGGAAGAGAGTGACAGTGAAGAGGAGCTGGATGAGACGAACACTACAATTGGATACAAGGAGCTGGATGGGAGTTCAATTGGATTTAACTCAGCACGAGACCCATTCTCTTTCTCCAATGGGCCAATAACCAGATCAAAGACAAGACAATTGAAGGAGGCAATTCTCAGATTGGTTTACACTAAACCAATCTCGACATCTGAAGAAAACCAAGTCAAAGAAGCCTTGAAGATATTCAATTGTTCAATCTTCAACACTACCTAGTTTTACTTAAGATATTTTCGAAAACTACAAGTCCTTGGTGACTCTTTGCATTCCTTTCTTTCTACTTAAACTCTCTGGAAGATCTAAATAAAATCAATCACTTTTGTTATCAAAATTCTCTCTAAACTTGTGATTTCTTTTGTTCAGTTTTTGGACATCGAATTTGGCTAGAAGAGTGATCTTCCTTAGGCCTTGATCTTGTTCACTAGTGGAGCTGCCTCTCACGGACTAAGATCATCCCAATCAGTGCCTGATCATTCCGCAGATCATCACTGAAACCATCTCTACCATCGATCACCAATCCCCTTTCTATCAACTCATCAATCGATCATCTTTCCATCAGTGTTAGTAACCTGATCCATCACCACCAAATCAATACCAGATCGACCCTCAAGAGCATCCTAGGGTTCTTCCTTGACCAGGAAGCTATTAGATTAGAATGAGAAAGAAGCTGTCATATTCCCAAACAGGAAAACTGGGATCACCTGATTTGAAAGTGGGATAGCTTCTTCATCCTAACTCCTATGAGATTTATTCCGCTTCCTGGTGATTCTCCACTACTTTATGTATCAAAGTCAAGCTTCTTACATCGCGATTCATCCTGGCTTGATTAGAATGACAAAGAAGCTGTCATATTCCCAAACAGGAAAACTGGGATCACCTGATTTGATAGTGGGATAGCTTCTTCATCCTAACTCCTATGAGATTTATTCAGCTTCCTGGTAATTCTCCACTACTTTATGTATCAAAATCAAGCTTCTTACATCTCGATTCATCCTGGTTTGATTAGAATGACAAAAAAGCTGTCATATTCCCAAACAGGAAAACTGGGATCACCTGATTTGAAAGTGGGATAGCTTCTTCATCCTAACTCCTATGAGATTTATTCAGCTTCCTGGTGATTCTCCACTACCTTATGTATCAAAATCAAGTTTCTTACATCGCGATTCATCCTGGTTTGATTAGAATGACAAAGAAGCTGTCATATTCCCAAACAGGAAAACTGGGATCACCTGATTTGAAAGTGGGATAGCTTCTTCATCCTAACTCCTATGAGATTTATTCAGCTTCCTGGTGATTCTCCACTACTTTATGTATCAAAATCAAGCTTCTTACATCGCGATTCATCCTTGTTTGATTAGAATGACATAGAAGCTGTCATATTCCCAAACAGGAAAACTGGGATCACCTGATTTGAAAGTGGGATAGCTTCTTCATCCTAACTCCTATGAGATTTATTCAGCTTCCTGGTGATTCTCCACTACTTTATGTTTCAAAATCAAGCTTCTTACATCGCGATTCATCCTGGTTTGATTAGAATGACAAAGAAGCTGTCATATTCCCAAACAGGAAAACTGGGATCACCTGATTTGAAAGTGGGATAGCTTCTTCATCCTAACTCCTATGAGATTTATTCAGCTTCCTGGTGATTCTCCACTACTTTATGTATCAAAATCAAGCTTCTTACATCGCGATTCATCCTGGTTTGATTAGAATGACAAAGAAGCTGTCATATTCCCAAAAAGGAAAACTGGGATCACCTGATTTGAAAGTGGGATAGCTTCTTCATCCTAACTCCTATGAGATTTATTCAGCTTCCTGGTGATTCTCCACTACTTTATGTATCAAAATCAAGCTTCTTACATTGCGATTCATCCTGGTTTGATTAGAATGACAAAGAAGCTGTCATATTCCCAAACAAGAAAACTGTTATCACCTGATTTGAAAGTGGGATAGCTTCTTCATCCTAACTCCTATGAGATTTATTCAGCTTCCTGGTGATTCTCCACTACTTTATGTATCAAAATCAAGCTTCTTACATCTCGATTCATCCTGGTTTGATTAGAATGACAAAGAAGCTGTCATATTCCCAAACAGGAAAACTGGGATCACCTGATTTGAAAGTGGGATAGCTTCTTCATCCTAAATCCTATGAGATTTATTCAGCTTCCTGGTGATTCTCCACTACTTTATGTATCAAAATCAAGCTTCTTACATCGCGATTCATCCTGGTTTGATTATGATGTGAGCTTGACTGAACCAGTAGCTGATCTTGCGCATGAAGAGCTGGAAGAGAGTGACAGTGAAGAGGAGCTGGATGAGACGAACACTACAATTGGATACAAGGAGCTGGATGGGAGTTCAATTGGATTTAACTCAGCACGAGACCCATTCTCTTTCTCCAATGGGCCAATAACCAGATCAAAGACAAGACAATTGAAGGAGGCAATTCTCAGATTGGTTTACACTAAACCAATCTCGACATCTGAAGAAAACCAAGTCAAAGAAGCCTTGAAGATATTCAATTGTTCAATCTTCAACACTACCTAGTTTTACTTAAGATATTTTCGAAAACTACAAGTCCTTGGTGACTCTTTGCATTCCTTTCTTTCTACTTAAACTCTCTGGAAGATCTGAATAAAATCAATCACTTTTGTTATCAAAATTCTCTCTAAACTTGTGATTCCTTTGTTCAGTTTTTGGACATCGAATTTGGCTAGAAGAGTGATCTTCCTTAAGCCTTGATCTTGTTCACTAGTGGGGCTGCCTCTCACGGACTAAGATCATCCCAATCAGTGCCTGATCATTCCGCAGATCATCACTGAAACCATCTCTACCATCGATCACCAATCCCCTTTCTATCAACTCATCAATCGATCATCTTTCCATCAGTGTTAGTAACCTGATCCATCACCACCAAATCAATACCAGATCGACCCTCAAGAGCATCCTAGGGTTCTTCCTTGACCAGGAAGCTATTAAGTGGTATCAGAGCAGCTTGAGGGCTTCTAATCAAAGGGGTTTGTCGATTCAATTCTTCTCTCTCTGTTTTGGGAACCTAATTTCCTTTTCTGATTCTCTGCAACTCTCTGCAGTTTTCTTTTTCTCTTTACTTTCTATCTGTTGTATCTGCAAGGGGGCCAACCAGTATAAAAAAAAAAAAAAAAAAGAGATCTAAGTATCTAAGAAAGTCGAGGAGAAATCCGACTAGGGCTGAGGAGAAATCCAGCCAGACTGAAGAGAAATCCAGTCTCTGGTGGTAAAGCTCCTTGCAAACCAAAATTTCTTAAATCTGTCTATCTATTTCTTTGGGGTTTTGGGATTTTTACTTCTCTGGCTTTGAGTTTGTTTGTCTGATCATTGAACTCTTGGAATCACTGAGAAAATCACTTGAGAAATCATTGAGAGAAACACTTGAGAGAAACACTAAGTGAGGCTTCGGCTATATCTATTGTGTACTTACTTTTCTTGTTGAAGTCTTAACAGGAAACCATGTCTGAAAGTGATAAAGAAAGGCCCGTGGCTAGACTGGATAAAGCACAACTAGATGCTATCATGGCTACTCTCATGAAAGAGATGGATAAAAAACTTGAATTTGTTGGAGCTACTCGTTCTACTAACCCTGTCTTTGGCACAACTTCACAGGTTAGGAGAGCAGCTAGGGAAAAGAGGAGAGGCAAGCGACCTGCAGTAGGAGACGAATCTGAGGATGAAGATACTTCTTCTGGCCGTAGTACTGATGGAGAACGGTCCGTGGGATCAGCAAGATCAGTGAGAACAGGACGTGCAGCCTCCCAAGCAAGATCCCCTACACGCCATGCAGCAAGGAACAGACCAGATGATAACCTTGGGAGTCTCAAACTTCGAATACCAGTCTTCAGTGGAACCAGCAATCCAGATGCTTATCTTGAATGGGAAACGAAGATTGAGCGAGTGTTTGATTGCCAGCACTACTCAGAAACAAAGAAGGTGAAGCTTGCTGTGACAGAATTCAGTGGGTATGCTTTGCATTGGTGGGATCAGATTGTTACTACTAGGAGAAGGACTGGAGAGCCGCCAGTTGCTTCATGGTTTGAGCTCAAGACACTCATGAAGAAGCGGTTTGTTCCAAACCACTATGGTAGAGAGATTCATCAAAAGCTGAGGAGACTTACCCAAGGAACCAAAGGCGTGGAGGATTACTATCAAGAGATGGAAATACTCATGATCAAAGCGGCTGTTGAAGAAGCTTCTGAAGCTACTATGGCTCGATTTCAGGCTGGGCTTAACAGAGACATCCAGGACCGCTTGGAGATGCAGGAGTATGAGGACATCTATGAATTGCTTCACAAAGCAATCCTCATTGAGCAGCAACTGAAGAGAAAGTCCTCAACCAAAGGATCCTATGGCAACAACTACAAAGCGCCTACTACCAAAGATGACAAGTCTTTTGTGAAACCCAAGGAAGAGCATGAGGACAAGGGAAAGGCACCAGCTGCTAGATCCAGGGATGTGAAGTGCTTCAAATGTCATGGTTTTGGGCACTATGCCAATGAGTGCACCAACAAGAAAGCAATGATCCTCTTGGACAGTGGTGAGGTGATATCCGAAGAAGAAGAGGAAGCCATAGACTATCCAGTTCGTGGAGAACTACTTGTCACAAGGAGATCATTGGCAGTACAATCCAAGCTAGATGAAGATAATCAAAGGGAGAATCTTTTTCATACTCGTTGCATAGTTTATGAAAAAGTATGCAGTTTGATTATAGATGGAGGAAGCTGTACTAATGTTGCTAGTGAAGCTCTTGTAGAAAAGCTTGGATTGAAAACAGGGAAGCATCCTAGGCCATACCTTCTACAATGGTTGAATGAGGAGGGCGAGCTGAAGGTCACTGATCAAGTAATGGTTCCTATAACCATTGGAAGATACCAAGATGAGATCGTGTGTGATGTTCTGCCCATGGACTCTAGCCATATCTTGTTGGGAAGGCCTTGGCAGTATGATAGAAGAGTCATTCACGATGGGTTCACTAACCGGCATTCCTTCACCCACAGAGACAAGAAGATTGTACTGGCACCTTTGTCTCCACAAGAGGTACATGAGGATCAACTTCAACTAAAACTTAGGCGACAAGAAGCTAAAGAGAAACCAGCTGACAAGCAAAAGAAGGAGACTAATCTCTTAGCCAAGAGTAGTGAGATCAAGAAAGCTTTGTGTCTTCAACAATCTATGCTTTTATTTGTTTTTAAAGGTGCCCTAATGTCTTCTTCTGACCCTGCACCGGTTCTACCGAGTGAACTTGAGTTTCTTTTGCAGGACTATGGTGATGTCTTTCCAGACGAGAGCCCAAAAGGACTTCCTCCCATGCGTGGGATTGAACACCAAATAGACTTGGTCCCTGGAGCTTCTCTCCCAAACCGCCCTGCCTATAGAACCAACCCTGAAGAAACAAAAGAGCTACAGAAGCAAGTAGATGAGCTCATTGAGAAAGGACATATCCGAGAGAGCATGAGCCCTTGTGCAGTACCAGTGCTCCTTGTGCCTAAGAAGGATGGAAGCTGGCGCATGTGTGTAGATTGCAGAGCCATCAACAATATCACTGTAAAGTACAGACACCCTATTCCTAGACTTGATGATATGTTGGATGAGCTACATGGTTCTTGTGTGTTCTCTAAGGTAGATTTAAAAAGTGGATATCATCAGATTAGGATGAAAGAAGGGGATGAATGGAAAACAGCCTTTAAAACTAAACATGGTCTGTATGAGTGGCTTGTTATGCCATTTGGTCTTACCAATGCCCCTAGCACTTTCATGAGGTTGATGAACCATGTCTTGAGGTCTTTTATAGGACACTTTGTTGTAGTTTATTTTGATGATATTTTGATCTACAGCAAGAGTATGGCTGAGCATGTGCATCACTTGAAATCTGTGTTAGAAGTGCTTAGGAAAGAATCCTTGTTTGCTAACTTTAAGAAATGCACTTTTGGGACAGATCACCTTGTTTTTCTAGGATTTGTTGTAACAGCACAGGGAATCAGAGTGGATGAGGAAAAGGTTAAAGCTATCCGAGACTGGCCTAGTCCTAAGAGTGTGAGCGAGGTGAGAAGTTTCCATGGTCTTGCCGGCTTTTATAGAAGATTTGTGAAGGATTTTAGCACCATAGCTGCACCACTCACTGAAGTCATCAAGAAGGATGTGGGTTTCAAGTGGGAGAAGGCGCAAGAGGAGGCTTTTCAAAACCTGAAAGGGAAGTTGACTAATGCTCCTTTGCTAGTTCTTCCAGATTTTACTAAGACCTTTGAAATTGAATGTGATGCTTCTGGTGTAGGTATTGGAGCTGTGCTGATGCAGGAGAAGAGACCCATAGCATATTTCAGTGAGAAACTAAGTGGAGCCATGCTGAACTACCCAACTTATGACAAGGAACTCTATGCTTTGATTAGAGCACTCCAAACTTGGCAGCACTATCTCTGGCCAAAGGAGTTTGTTATACACACTGATCATGAGTCCTTGAAACACCTGAAGGGACAGCACAAGCTCAACAAGAGACACGCCAGATGGGTAGAGTTCTTGGAAACCTTTCCTTATGTGATTCACTATAAACAAGGTAAAGAAAACATTGTGGCTGATGCACTCTCCAGAAGGTATACTCTTTTCACTTCTATGGAAGCTAAGCTGTTAGGTTTTGAACAAATAAAGTCTTATTATGAAGATGATCAAGATTTTAAAGTTCAATTTGAAGAAAGCAAGAAACATACCAGTGGAAAGTTTTATCAAGTTGAGGGTTTTCTTTTCTATGAAAATCGACTTTGTTTACCTAACTGTTCTTTGAGAGAGTTGTATGTTAGGGAAGCACATGGAGGAGGATTGATGGGGCACTTTGGAGTTGCCAAGACACTCGCCCACCTGAAAGAGCACTTTTACTGGCCGGCCATGAGAAGAGATGTGGAGAGAGTATGCAGCAGATGTGTTACTTGCACCCAAGCCAAAGCCAAGGCCCGACCTCAAGGTTTGTATACTCCTCTTCCCATTCCTGATGCTCCATGGATTGATATATCTATGGATTTTGTGCTTGGTTTGCCTAGGACTAGAAAGGGCAGAGATTCAATCTTTGTAGTTGTTGATAGGTTCTCAAAAATGGCACATTTCATTCCATGTCACAAAACTGATGATGCCTTGATGGTTGCTGAACTTTTCTTTAGAGAGGTTGTTCGTTTGCATGGCATGCCTAGATCAATAGTGTCTGATAGGGATACTAAATTTCTTAGTCATTTCTGGAGAACATTGTGGTCTAAACTTGGAACAAAGTTGAAGTTCTCTACTACTTGTCATCCTCAAACTGATGGACAAACTGAAGTAGTTAACAGATCTTTGTCTGCTCTCTTGCGTGCTGTGATTAAAAAGAACATCAAAACTTGGGAAGATTGTATTCCTCATGTGGAGTTTGCTTATAACCATTCTGTGCATAGTGCTACAAAGTTCTCACCTTTTCAGATTGTTTATGGATTCAATCCTTTGACTCCTTTGGATCTCATGCCTTTACCATACAATGAGCAAACTAATCTTGATGGCAAGGCAAAAGCCGAGTTTGTTGTTTCATTGCATGAACAGGTAAAGAAGAACATTGAGAAGAGGACCAAGGAGTATGAAAAGCAAGCAAACAAGAAGAGACATGAGCTGTTGCTGGAACCAGGAGATCTTGTATGGATTCACTTGAGAAAGGAGAGGTTTCCTGAAGAAAGAAAGTCTAAACTGATGCCAAGGACAGATGGACCTTTCACTGTGCTTGAACGGATCAACAACAATGCTTACAAGATTGATCTTCAAGGTAAGTATTCTATAAGTTCTACTTTCAATGTTGCTGACTTGATCCCTTTTCGTGCAGATGATTTGGATTTGAGGACAAATCCTTTTAAAGGAGGAGGGGATGATGTGAGCTTGACTGAACCAGTAGCTGATCTTGCGCATGAAGAGCTGGAAGAGAGTGACAGTGAAGAGGAGCTGGATGAGACGAACACTACAATTGGATACAAGGAGCTGGATGGGAGTTCAATTGGATTTAACTCAGCACGAGACCCATTCTCTTTCTCCAATGGGCCAATAACCAGATCAAAGACAAGACAATTGAAGGAGGCAATTCTCAGATTGGTTTACACTAAACCAATCTCGACATCTGAAGAAAACCAAGTCAAAGAAGCCTTGAAGATATTCAATTGTTCAATCTTCAACACTACCTAGTTTTACTTAAGATATTTTCGAAAACTACAAGTCCTTGGTGACTCTTTGCATTCCTTTCTTTCTACTTAAACTCTCTGGAAGATCTGAATAAAATCAATCACTTTTGTTATCAAAATTCTCTCTAAACTTGTGATTCCTTTGTTCAGTTTTTGGACATCGAATTTGGCTAGAAGAGTGATCTTCCTTAAGCCTTGATCTTGTTCACTAGTGGGGCTGCCTCTCACGGACTAAGATCATCCCAATCAGTGCCTGATCATTCCGCAGATCATCACTGAAACCATCTCTACCATCGATCACCAATCCCCTTTCTATCAACTCATCAATCGATCATCTTTCCATCAGTGTTAGTAACCTGATCCATCACCACCAAATCAATACCAGATCGACCCTCAAGAGCATCCTAGGGTTCTTCCTTGACCAGGAAGCTATTAGATTAGAATGAGAAAGAAGCTGTCATATTCCCAAACAGGAAAACTGGGATCACCTGATTTGAAAGTGGGATAGCTTCTTCATCCTAACTCCTATGAGATTTATTCCGCTTCCTGGTGATTCTCCACTACTTTATGTATCAAAGTCAAGCTTCTTACATCGCGATTCATCCTGGCTTGATTAGAATGACAAAGAAGCTGTCATATTCCCAAACAGGAAAACTGGGATCACCTGATTTGATAGTGGGATAGCTTCTTCATCCTAACTCCTATGAGATTTATTCAGCTTCCTGGTAATTCTCCACTACTTTATGTATCAAAATCAAGCTTCTTACATCTCGATTCATCCTGGTTTGATTAGAATGACAAAAAAGCTGTCATATTCCCAAACAGGAAAACTGGGATCACCTGATTTGAAAGTGGGATAGCTTCTTCATCCTAACTCCTATGAGATTTATTCAGCTTCCTGGTGATTCTCCACTACCTTATGTATCAAAATCAAGTTTCTTACATCGCGATTCATCCTGGTTTGATTAGAATGACAAAGAAGCTGTCATATTCCCAAACAGGAAAACTGGGATCACCTGATTTGAAAGTGGGATAGCTTCTTCATCCTAACTCCTATGAGATTTATTCAGCTTCCTGGTGATTCTCCACTACTTTATGTATCAAAATCAAGCTTCTTACATCGCGATTCATCCTTGTTTGATTAGAATGACATAGAAGCTGTCATATTCCCAAACAGGAAAACTGGGATCACCTGATTTGAAAGTGGGATAGCTTCTTCATCCTAACTCCTATGAGATTTATTCAGCTTCCTGGTGATTCTCCACTACTTTATGTTTCAAAATCAAGCTTCTTACATCGCGATTCATCCTGGTTTGATTAGAATGACAAAGAAGCTGTCATATTCCCAAACAGGAAAACTGGGATCACCTGATTTGAAAGTGGGATAGCTTCTTCATCCTAACTCCTATGAGATTTATTCAGCTTCCTGGTGATTCTCCACTACTTTATGTATCAAAATCAAGCTTCTTACATCGCGATTCATCCTGGTTTGATTAGAATGACAAAGAAGCTGTCATATTCCCAAAAAGGAAAACTGGGATCACCTGATTTGAAAGTGGGATAGCTTCTTCATCCTAACTCCTATGAGATTTATTCAGCTTCCTGGTGATTCTCCACTACTTTATGTATCAAAATCAAGCTTCTTACATCGCGATTCATCCTGGTTTGATTAGAATGACAAAGAAGCTGTCATATTCCCAAACAGGAAAACTGGGATCACCTGATTTGAAAGTGGGATAGCTTCTTCATCCTAACTCCTATGAGATTTATTCAGCTTCCTGGTGATTCTCCACTACTTTATGTATCAAAATCAAGCTTCTTACATCGCGATTCATCCTGGTTTGATTAGAATGACAAAGAAGCTGTCATATTCCCAAACAGGAAAACTGGGATCACCTGATTTGAAAGTGGGATAGCTTCTTCATCCTAACTCCTATGAGATTTATTCAGCTTCCTGGTGATTCTCCACTACTTTATGTATCAAAATCAAGCTTCTTACATCGCGATTCATCCTGGTTTGATTAGAATGACAAAGAAGCTGTCATATTCCCAAACAGGAAAACTGGGATCACCTGATTTGAAAGTGGGATAGCTTCTTCATCCTAACTCCTATGAGATTTATTCAGCTTCCTGGTGATTCTCCACTACTTTATGTATCAAAATCAAGCTTCTTACATCGCGATTCATCCTGGTTTGATTAGAATGACAAAGAAGCTGTCATATTCCCAAACAGGAAAACTGGGATCACCTGATTTGAAAGTGGGATAGCTTCTTCATCCTAACTCCTATGAGATTTATTCAGCTTCCTGGTGATTCTCCACTACTTTATGTATCAAAATCAAGCTTCTTACATCGCGATTCATCCTGGTTTGATTAGAATGACAAAGAAGCTGTCATATTCCCAAACAGGAAAACTGGGATCACCTGATTTGAAAGTGGGATAGCTTCTTCATCCTAACTCCTATGAGATTTATTCAGCTTCCTGGTGATTCTCCACTACTTTATGTATCAAAATCAAGCTTCTTACATCGCGATTCATCCTGGTTTGATTAGAATGACAAAGAAGCTGTCATATTCCCAAACAGGAAAACTGGGATCACCTGATTTGAAAGTGGGATAGCTTCTTCATCCTAACTCCTATGAGATTTATTCAGCTTCCTGGTGATTCTCCACTACTTTATGTATCAAAATCAAGCTTCTTACATCGCGATTCATCCTGGTTTGATTAGAATGACAAAGAAGCTGTCATATTCCCAAACAGGAAAACTGGGATCACCTGATTTGAAAGTGGGATAGCTTCTTCATCCTAACTCCTATGAGATTTATTCAGCTTCCTGGTGATTCTCCACTACTTTATGTATCAAAATCAAGCTTCTTACATCGCGATTCATCCTGGTTTGATTAGAATGACAAAGAAGCTGTCATATTCCCAAACAGGAAAACTGGGATCACCTGATTTGAAAGTGGGATAGCTTCTTCATCCTAACTCCTATGAGATTTATTCAGCTTCCTGGTGATTCTCCACTACTTTATGTATCAAAATCAAGCTTCTTACATCGCGATTCATCCTGGTTTGATTAGAATGACAAAGAAGCTGTCATATTCCCAAACAGGAAAACTGGGATCACCTGATTTGAAAGTGGGATAGCTTCTTCATCCTAACTCCTATGAGATTTATTCAGCTTCCTGGTGATTCTCCACTACTTTATGTATCAAAATCAAGCTTCTTACATCGCGATTCATCCTGGTTTGATTAGAATGACAAAGAAGCTGTCATATTCCCAAACAGGAAAACTGGGATCACCTGATTTGAAAGTGGGATAGCTTCTTCATCCTAACTCCTATGAGATTTATTCAGCTTCCTGGTGATTCTCCACTACTTTATGTATCAAAATCAAGCTTCTTACATCGCGATTCATCCTGGTTTGATTAGAATGACAAAGAAGCTGTCATATTCCCAAACAGGAAAACTGGGATCACCTGATTTGAAAGTGGGATAGCTTCTTCATCCTAACTCCTATGAGATTTATTCAGCTTCCTGGTGATTCTCCACTACTTTATGTATCAAAATCAAGCTTCTTACATCGCGATTCATCCTGGTTTGATTAGAATGACAAAGAAGCTGTCATATTCCCAAACAGGAAAACTGGGATCACCTGATTTGAAAGTGGGATAGCTTCTTCATCCTAACTCCTATGAGATTTATTCAGCTTCCTGGTGATTCTCCACTACTTTATGTATCAAAATCAAGCTTCTTACATCGCGATTCATCCTGGTTTGATTAGAATGACAAAGAAGCTGTCATATTCCCAAACAGGAAAACTGGGATCACCTGATTTGAAAGTGGGATAGCTTCTTCATCCTAACTCCTATGAGATTTATTCAGCTTCCTGGTGATTCTCCACTACTTTATGTATCAAAATCAAGCTTCTTACATCGCGATTCATCCTGGTTTGATTAGAATGACAAAGAAGCTGTCATATTCCCAAACAGGAAAACTGGGATCACCTGATTTGAAAGTGGGATAGCTTCTTCATCCTAACTCCTATGAGATTTATTCAGCTTCCTGGTGATTCTCCACTACTTTATGTATCAAAATCAAGCTTCTTACATCGCGATTCATCCTGGTTTGATTAGAATGACAAAGAAGCTGTCATATTCCCAAACAGGAAAACTGGGATCACCTGATTTGAAAGTGGGATAGCTTCTTCATCCTAACTCCTATGAGATTTATTCAGCTTCCTGGTGATTCTCCACTACTTTATGTATCAAAATCAAGCTTCTTACATCGCGATTCATCCTGGTTTGATTAGAATGACAAAGAAGCTGTCATATTCCCAAACAGGAAAACTGGGATCACCTGATTTGAAAGTGGGATAGCTTCTTCATCCTAACTCCTATGAGATTTATTCAGCTTCCTGGTGATTCTCCACTACTTTATGTATCAAAATCAAGCTTCTTACATCGCGATTCATCCTGGTTTGATTAGAATGACAAAGAAGCTGTCATATTCCCAAACAGGAAAACTGGGATCACCTGATTTGAAAGTGGGATAGCTTCTTCATCCTAACTCCTATGAGATTTATTCAGCTTCCTGGTGATTCTCCACTACTTTATGTATCAAAATCAAGCTTCTTACATCGCGATTCATCCTGGTTTGATTAGAATGACAAAGAAGCTGTCATATTCCCAAACAGGAAAACTGGGATCACCTGATTTGAAAGTGGGATAGCTTCTTCATCCTAACTCCTATGAGATTTATTCAGCTTCCTGGTGATTCTCCACTACTTTATGTATCAAAATCAAGCTTCTTACATCGCGATTCATCCTGGTTTGATTAGAATGACAAAGAAGCTGTCATATTCCCAAACAGGAAAACTGGGATCACCTGATTTGAAAGTGGGATAGCTTCTTCATCCTAACTCCTATGAGATTTATTCAGCTTCCTGGTGATTCTCCACTACTTTATGTATCAAAATCAAGCTTCTTACATCGCGATTCATCCTGGTTTGATTAGAATGACAAAGAAGCTGTCATATTCCCAAACAGGAAAACTGGGATCACCTGATTTGAAAGTGGGATAGCTTCTTCATCCTAACTCCTATGAGATTTATTCAGCTTCCTGGTGATTCTCCACTACTTTATGTATCAAAATCAAGCTTCTTACATCGCGATTCATCCTGGTTTGATTAGAATGACAAAGAAGCTGTCATATTCCCAAACAGGAAAACTGGGATCACCTGATTTGAAAGTGGGATAGCTTCTTCATCCTAACTCCTATGAGATTTATTCAGCTTCCTGGTGATTCTCCACTACTTTATGTATCAAAATCAAGCTTCTTACATCGCGATTCATCCTGGTTTGATTAGAATGACAAAGAAGCTGTCATATTCCCAAACAGGAAAACTGGGATCACCTGATTTGAAAGTGGGATAGCTTCTTCATCCTAACTCCTATGAGATTTATTCAGCTTCCTGGTGATTCTCCACTACTTTATGTATCAAAATCAAGCTTCTTACATCGCGATTCATCCTGGTTTGATTAGAATGACAAAGAAGCTGTCATATTCCCAAACAGGAAAACTGGGATCACCTGATTTGAAAGTGGGATAGCTTCTTCATCCTAACTCCTATGAGATTTATTCAGCTTCCTGGTGATTCTCCACTACTTTATGTATCAAAATCAAGCTTCTTACATCGCGATTCATCCTGGTTTGATTAGAATGACAAAGAAGCTGTCATATTCCCAAACAGGAAAACTGGGATCACCTGATTTGAAAGTGGGATAGCTTCTTCATCCTAACTCCTATGAGATTTATTCAGCTTCCTGGTGATTCTCCACTACTTTATGTATCAAAATCAAGCTTCTTACATCGCGATTCATCCTGGTTTGATTAGAATGACAAAGAAGCTGTCATATTCCCAAACAGGAAAACTGGGATCACCTGATTTGAAAGTGGGATAGCTTCTTCATCCTAACTCCTATGAGATTTATTCAGCTTCCTGGTGATTCTCCACTACTTTATGTATCAAAATCAAGCTTCTTACATCGCGATTCATCCTGGTTTGATTAGAATGACAAAGAAGCTGTCATATTCCCAAACAGGAAAACTGGGATCACCTGATTTGAAAGTGGGATAGCTTCTTCATCCTAACTCCTATGAGATTTATTCAGCTTCCTGGTGATTCTCCACTACTTTATGTATCAAAATCAAGCTTCTTACATCGCGATTCATCCTGGTTTGATTAGAATGACAAAGAAGCTGTCATATTCCCAAACAGGAAAACTGGGATCACCTGATTTGAAAGTGGGATAGCTTCTTCATCCTAACTCCTATGAGATTTATTCAGCTTCCTGGTGATTCTCCACTACTTTATGTATCAAAATCAAGCTTCTTACATCGCGATTCATCCTGGTTTGATTAGAATGACAAAGAAGCTGTCATATTCCCAAACAGGAAAACTGGGATCACCTGATTTGAAAGTGGGATAGCTTCTTCATCCTAACTCCTATGAGATTTATTCAGCTTCCTGGTGATTCTCCACTACTTTATGTATCAAAATCAAGCTTCTTACATCGCGATTCATCCTGGTTTGATTAGAATGACAAAGAAGCTGTCATATTCCCAAACAGGAAAACTGGGATCACCTGATTTGAAAGTGGGATAGCTTCTTCATCCTAACTCCTATGAGATTTATTCAGCTTCCTGGTGATTCTCCACTACTTTATGTATCAAAATCAAGCTTCTTACATCGCGATTCATCCTGGTTTGATTAGAATGACAAAGAAGCTGTCATATTCCCAAACAGGAAAACTGGGATCACCTGATTTGAAAGTGGGATAGCTTCTTCATCCTAACTCCTATGAGATTTATTCAGCTTCCTGGTGATTCTCCACTACTTTATGTATCAAAATCAAGCTTCTTACATCGCGATTCATCCTGGTTTGATTAGAATGACAAAGAAGCTGTCATATTCCCAAACAGGAAAACTGGGATCACCTGATTTGAAAGTGGGATAGCTTCTTCATCCTAACTCCTATGAGATTTATTCAGCTTCCTGGTGATTCTCCACTACTTTATGTATCAAAATCAAGCTTCTTACATCGCGATTCATCCTGGTTTGATTAGAATGACAAAGAAGCTGTCATATTCCCAAACAGGAAAACTGGGATCACCTGATTTGAAAGTGGGATAGCTTCTTCATCCTAACTCCTATGAGATTTATTCAGCTTCCTGGTGATTCTCCACTACTTTATGTATCAAAATCAAGCTTCTTACATCGCGATTCATCCTGGTTTGATTAGAATGACAAAGAAGCTGTCATATTCCCAAACAGGAAAACTGGGATCACCTGATTTGAAAGTGGGATAGCTTCTTCATCCTAACTCCTATGAGATTTATTCAGCTTCCTGGTGATTCTCCACTACTTTATGTATCAAAATCAAGCTTCTTACATCGCGATTCATCCTGGTTTGATTAGAATGACAAAGAAGCTGTCATATTCCCAAACAGGAAAACTGGGATCACCTGATTTGAAAGTGGGATAGCTTCTTCATCCTAACTCCTATGAGATTTATTCAGCTTCCTGGTGATTCTCCACTACTTTATGTATCAAAATCAAGCTTCTTACATCGCGATTCATCCTGGTTTGATTAGAATGACAAAGAAGCTGTCATATTCCCAAACAGGAAAACTGGGATCACCTGATTTGAAAGTGGGATAGCTTCTTCATCCTAACTCCTATGAGATTTATTCAGCTTCCTGGTGATTCTCCACTACTTTATGTATCAAAATCAAGCTTCTTACATCGCGATTCATCCTGGTTTGATTAGAATGACAAAGAAGCTGTCATATTCCCAAACAGGAAAACTGGGATCACCTGATTTGAAAGTGGGATAGCTTCTTCATCCTAACTCCTATGAGATTTATTCAGCTTCCTGGTGATTCTCCACTACTTTATGTATCAAAATCAAGCTTCTTACATCGCGATTCATCCTGGTTTGATTAGAATGACAAAGAAGCTGTCATATTCCCAAACAGGAAAACTGGGATCACCTGATTTGAAAGTGGGATAGCTTCTTCATCCTAACTCCTATGAGATTTATTCAGCTTCCTGGTGATTCTCCACTACTTTATGTATCAAAATCAAGCTTCTTACATCGCGATTCATCCTGGTTTGATTAGAATGACAAAGAAGCTGTCATATTCCCAAACAGGAAAACTGGGATCACCTGATTTGAAAGTGGGATAGCTTCTTCATCCTAACTCCTATGAGATTTATTCAGCTTCCTGGTGATTCTCCACTACTTTATGTATCAAAATCAAGCTTCTTACATCGCGATTCATCCTGGTTTGATTAGAATGACAAAGAAGCTGTCATATTCCCAAACAGGAAAACTGGGATCACCTGATTTGAAAGTGGGATAGCTTCTTCATCCTAACTCCTATGAGATTTATTCAGCTTCCTGGTGATTCTCCACTACTTTATGTATCAAAATCAAGCTTCTTACATCGCGATTCATCCTGGTTTGATTAGAATGACAAAGAAGCTGTCATATTCCCAAACAAGAAAACTGGGATCACCTGATTTGAAAGTGGGATATATGACTTTTAGGAATGTAAAGGATTATCTGAGTTTAGAAAGGATTAAAGAAGGAGAATAAGAGATTAAGAGACAACTTAGAGACTAATGGAGAATCATAGTGAAATGAGTAAAGAGAAAGATTGTTTAGAACTGTCTAATCTTTATTAATGATCTTGAGTCACAATATATAGTGAGGTAAGCTTAGAGTTTTCGATTACAAAGGATAAGGAAAGCATGTGAAGTCAAAAGGAGGAGGAGCCTATATTTGAATCCGGCCAATGAGCTTCTCTAAGTGTGTGAGGCATCAAGCATCTTCCCATAGATGCTGTTTACTTTCCAGTCCATGCCAGACTGTCAGCGCGCCTCATCCCTTCTTCCTTTCCGCGATCTTATCCACTCCAAAGCTCATCCTCCTCTCTCCACTAAGTTACCTTGGTAACTTATCTTTACCTTGGGTGACTTTGGTTGATGTCCTTTGTACGGATGGTACGGCCTGTACGGCCTTGTACGGATCACTCAACCTAAACTCATCCCTTCTTCCATACTTCATCTCTTCCTCTAATGCCTTAACTCCCTTAGCTCCTCTTCTCATATACTTAACTCTGATCAACACTCCCCCTCAAGCTTAGCTTTGTGAAAGTCTAAGCTTGGATAGCCATGAGATCTTCCTCATTAAAAACCTTACCAAGGAAAACCCATTGGGATAAAACCTTGATAAGGGAAAAAGAGTAAAGACCTCACAGCCAAAGGGGATCAGCTCCTTCTCTTCCCAAGATCAATGAGGCCCAACCTGATGTGAATGGACTCCATTGTCTTCTGTCTTGCAGCCTTGGTGAACACATCCGCTAACTGATCTTCACTTCTTGTGTAGCATGGCAAGATGACTCCTAGGATGATCATCTGCCTCACCTTGTGGCAATCAACTTCAATGTGCTTGGTTCTCTCATGGAACACCGAGTTGGAGGCAATGTGGATAGCTGCTTGGTTGTCACAATGCATGTCATTGGCGTGGCTTGATCAATCTCCAAATGCTTCAAGATGCCTTTGATCCACACCAACTCGTTGGTGAGCTTCAGCATAGCTCTATACTCAGCTTCTGCACTTGAGCAAGACACCACCTTCTGCTTCTTACTCTTCCAAGTCACCAAGTTGCCTCCAATGAATGTGCAATAGCCTGTGGTTGATCTCCTGTCTGCTCTATCACCAGCCCAATCCGCATCACAGTATCCCACCACTTCAGTGCTTCCATTGCAGCCCATCCATACTCCTTGATCAGGTGAGCCGTTGAGATACATCAAGATCCTCTCCACCATGCGCCAATGATGCTCCTTAGGCACTTGCATGTGTTGACTCACCTGATTCACAGCAAAGCAAATGTCAGGTCTAGTTATGGTAAGATAAATCAATTTGCCAACTAGTTTTCTATAGAGTTTAGGATCCTGATAAGGTTTGCTGTCTTCAATCTCCCCCTCTCGTGGGACTTTGTAGCCATCCTCCATAGGCATCCTTGCTGTCTTGCCTCCATAAGCACCTGCACCTTTCAAAAGATCAAGTGTATACTTCCTTTGGGACATGAACAAACCTTCCTTGGATCTACATATCTCAATTCCAAGAAAGTATTTCATTTCTCCCAAGTCTTTAATCTCAAACATGGATTTAAGGAACTCCTTGGTTGCTATGATACCCTCCTTATCACTTCCTGTGATAATGATATCATCAACATACACAAGGAGTGCAATCATACCTGAGGGGGTGGTGAGTGTGAAGAGAGTGTGATCTAGTTCAGACTTCTTGAAGCCTCGGCCATTCAGAGTAGTGCTCAGCTTGTTGTACCAAGCTCTTGGTGATTGCTTCAGCCCATAGATAGCTTTCTTCAATCTCAACACATTCCCTCTCTTCACTAAGTGTTCAAGGCCTGGAGGTGGATGCATATACACTTCATCCTCAAGTTCACCTTGTAGAAATGCATTCTTCACATCCATTTGCCATAACCCCCATCCAAGATTCACAGCCAAGCTTAATACAATCCGGATTGTATGTAGTTTAGCTACTGGTGCAAAGGTTTCTATGTAATCTTCTCCATAAGTTTGAGTGAAACCTCTTGCAACCAGCCTTGACTTCTTCCTCTCAATCTTTCCATCAGCCTTATACTTGATTGTGAATATCCATCTACTAGTCACAGCCTTCTTCCCTTTTGGTAACTCACTCTCATACCATGTATCATTCTTGATCATAGCTCCTGCCTCAGCTCCAACTGACTCCTTCCATTCTTTATCCATGATTGCTTCTTCATAGCTTCTTGGGATGTAATTCTCATCCAAGTTAACCATGAAGGCACAATGTTCTTCAGGGTATTGAGCAAATGAACACACGACTTGAGAAGGATGCTCCACAGCTTGGGCATTGTAGTACACTCGCGTGTTTACCCAAGAGGAAGGATCCTTTCTCAGCCTTGTGCTTCTCCTCAATACTGGTTGTTCTTGCTCTTGAACCGGCTCATCTTGTGTAGTCGGTTCTTGTGCTTCACTCTGATGTTCTTCCTCTCCTTGGTCTTGCTCACCTTGATGATGAGAACCTGAGTTGAACTCTCCTCCTTCCTCACTCAAGCCGACTCCTTCTTGGCCATTTTCTTGAGTTTCAGGTTCACTTCCCCCCTCATGATCAAGGTGAGGTGTTTGAGCAGCTCCACTTGGTGCAGTTGAGCTCTCTTCTTGTCTTCCACTTCTTGTGGATTGATCCTGGTTCATCTTGATACCGAGACCTTCCAAAATGATTCTTAAGACTCCAGCCTTATCTGATGTGAGATCCTTCAAATCTTCTTGATTCTTCTCCTCATAGTATCCTCTTTCTTCAATGAACTTCACATCTCTAGATACAAGCACCCTTCTAGCTTCTGGATCATAACACTTATATCCTTTTTGAGTTGTTGAGTAGCCAATGAACATTGCCTTTCTGCTTCTTGCTTCTAGCTTGTTCCTCAACTCTCCTGGTACTAGAACATAGCATAAGCATCCAAACACTCTCATGTATTCCAAGGATGGCTTGCGCTTGTTCAGAACTTCAAATGGTGCTTGATCCTTCAACACCTTTGTAGGCATCCTGTTGATTAGATAGCACGCAGTGGATACAGCATCACTCCAGAATCTCTTAGGTACATTAGCTTGGAACATCAGTGACCGAGCCACTTCCATCAAGTGCCTGTTCTTCCTCTCAGCTACACCATTCTGTTGTGGTGTGTAGGGACAGCTTGTTTGATGAAGGATTCCATGGTGATCTAGATGACTCTTGAACGCATAGCTTGTGTACTCTCCTCCATTATCTGATCTCAAAATTTTAATCCTAGCATGATAATGGTTAGTCACATAAGCTTGAAAGTTCTTGAATGCATCTATCACCCTATCTTTTGATGGAATGAGTGTTAACCAGGTGTATTTAGATTTTTCATCAATGAATGTGACAAAATACTTATGATTATCTCTAGAAAAACTAGGTGCAGTCCACACATCAGTATGAATCAAATCAAAGCAATTTTCATAAACAGTAGATGTTCTTGGAAACACATTCTTACAATGCTTGCCTAAAATGCAAGCCTCACACTTATTATTTTCAAAAACCACACCTGGTAACATCAAGTTTAAAGCCCTCTCATGGGGATGACCTAATCTAGCATGCCACAATGCATTTTTATTCAAACTAGAAGCAGAAGTAAATGAGCAGTTATAATTGGAAACAGGATCAAGCTTCTCAAGCATGTATAAGTCTCCCTTTGTAACTCCTTTTCCAATCAATTGGCTGCTCTCAATATCCTGAAACTTCACATCATTAGGACTGAATATAACATTGCAATTCAAATCAGTAGTGCATTTCTTAACTGAAAGAAGGTTTGATGTGAATTCCGGAATATAAAATGCTCTAGTGTTCTTATCAAATAGCTTTAAGTTTCCTATTCCCTTAATAGGTATCTTATCCCCATTTGCAATCATCACACATCCATTAGTAGGTTCTATATCTTTAATCAGGTTGGTGTCACTAATCATATGATGAGATGCACCTGAATCTATAATCAATGGTTTGGATGTATTGCTAGCACTATGGCAGATGCTAATTTGTGATCTATATGCATTCATCCTAGCATTTCTATCAATGCAATGCTCAATTCCAGTCTTACTATCAATCCTAGCAATCTCAGCCACATTAGGAGTCATTTCTATAGTTCTAGCAATCATAGAAGCACCAAATGAATACCCATGAATGTTACCATTATCCTTGAGCATTTTGATGAGTGCATCCATCTCGGATCTCCTGATGAAGTCTTGATCATTGCCTCGGGGGTTGATAGCTCCAGTGTAGGTCACCAAAGCCTTTCCATCTCCTTCACGGTTCTCCACTTCAGCTCCACGGTTGGATGGCCCTGCTCCGCTTGATCCTTCAGTCATGTGAGCTTTTGCCTCTCTCTCCTTCATGAACTTAGCCGGCTTCAAGTGGGGATGGAGTATCCAGCACTGACTCTTCTTGTGTCCATGCTTCTTGCAGTGATCACAATTCCCATTGAACTTCCTATCCTCATACTTGTTGTAACCAGCTTTGTTGGCTTGTGGAGGCTCTTCCCGGTCAGGTTGCACAGCGTTTGCAAGAGATAAGTCTCCCTTGCCTCCAAACAAACCCATTGAGCCCTGCTCCTTCTGTATCTTAGCACACACCTCTTCAAGGTCAGGCAGCTTCTCAGACCATAGCATGTGCTGGATAAGACCACTGTAGCTTGCATTCAACGTGAGCAGCAACCCAAAGACCTTGTCCTGCTCGCGTCTCTCATTTAGAAGCTCTGGATCAACCGTGCTTGGCCTCAGCATCTCCAACTCAGACCAAAGAGACCTGAACCTCCCCAAGTGCTTAGTGAACTCCGTGTCATCTTGAGTTAACCCATTGATTGCCTTCTTGACTTCAAACACTCGGTTCAGGTTAGAAGTGTTTCCATACACTTTCTGTAGAGTATCCCACAGCTCCTTGGCTGTCTCACAGTAGCTATAAGCATCTAGTATAGCCGGCTCCAAAGAGGCATGAAGGACAGACATCACCATCATGTCTTCTTGTTGCCACTTCTCTACAACACTCTCCTCGGGACTCTCCGTTTCACCCCCCTGAGTAATCACCTTTGGAGCCTCACCAGATGTGATATGCTTCCACAAACCCTTGCTTCCCACAGCAGTCTTCACCATCCTAGACCAGACTAGGTAGTTGGTTCCTTTGAATGTCACCGCGACCTTCATCTTCATGCCACTCTCCATCTTGAACAGCTTGACGTTTATAGCTTGAACAACCGGTTAGATCTTGTACTGAGAACCCACGCTGCTCTCTAGAACACAGATTCACTCTTGAGTCTTCAAATGAACCTCCCACGGACCACCAAGACACACACAAAACACCTTGAGCTTTTGAACTCTCAAGAAACTCTCAAACACACTCACTTGTTCTCTTAAAGTTTCAAACTTGAATCCTTAAGAGAATCACTCACGAACTCAGATTGTAATCAACCTGGCTCTGATACCATATGACTTTTAGGAATGTAAAGGATTATCTGAGTTTAGAAAGGATTAAAGAAGGAGAATAAGAGATTAAGAGACAACTTAGAGACTAATGGAGAATCATAGTGAAATGAGTAAAGAGAAAGATTGTTTAGAACTGTCTAATCTTTATTAATGATCTTGAGTCACAATATATAGTGAGGTAAGCTTAGGGTTTTCGATTACAAAGGATAAGGAAAGCATGTGAAGTCAAAAGGGGGAGGAGCCTATATTTGAATCCGGCCAATGAGCTTCTCTAAGTGTGTGAGGCATCAAGCATCTTCCCATAGATGCTGTTTACTTTCCAGTCCATGCCAGACTGTCAGCGCGCCTCATCCCTTCTTCCTTTCCGCGATCTTATCCACTCCAAAGCTCATCCTCCTCTCCACTAAGTTACCTTGGTAACTTATCTTTACCTTGGGTGAGTTTGGTTGATGTCCTTTGTACGGATGGTACGGCCTGTACGGCCTTGTACGGATCACTCAACCTAAACTCATCCCTTCTTCCATACTTCATCTCTTCCTCTAATGCCTTAACTCCCTTAGCACCTCTTCTCATATACTTAACTCTGATCAACAGGATAGCTTCTTCATCCTAACTCCTATGAGATTTATTCAGCTTCCTGGTGATTCTCCACTACTTTATGTATCAAAATCAAGCTTCTTACATCTCGATTCATCCTGGTTTCATTAGAATGACAAAGAAGCTGTCATATTCCCAAACAGGAAAACTGGGATCACCTGATTTGAAAGTGGGATAGCTTCTTCATCCTAACTCCTATGAGATTTATTCAGCTTCCTGGTGATTCTCCACTACTTTATGTATCAAAATCAAGCTTCTTACATCGCGATTCATCCTGGTTTGATTAGAATGACAAAGAAGCTGTCATATTCCCAAACAGGAAAACTGGGATCACCTGATTTGAAAGTGGGATAGCTTCTTCATCCTAACTCCTATGAGATTTATTCCGCTTCCTGGTGATTCTCCACTACTTTATGTATCAAAATCAAGCTTCTTACATCGCGATTCATCCTGGCTTGATTAGAATGACAAAGAAGCTGTCATATTCCCAAACAGGAAAACTGGGATCACCTGATTTGAAAGTGGGATAGCTTCTTCATCCTAACTCCTATGAGATTTATTCAGCTTCCTGGTGATTCTCCACTACATTATGTTTCAAAATCAAGCCTCTTACATCGCGATTAATCCTGGTTTGATTAGAATGACAAAGAAGCTGTCATATTCCCAAACAGAAAAACTGGGATCACCTTTTTTGAAAGTGGGATAGCTTCTTGTTGGGGTCAAAAACGGTTACGACGGAATTACCACCCGAAAATCCTCAGAGATCGTATTTCCGAAAGAGTTAGTAAAAGAAGGGATGTAATTTTCGTAAAAATAACCTATACGAGGTTATTTCTACGAAGAAGTATTCTTTGGGATTCAAACCGAACGATCGTCCCGCTCGGTCGCTACGTAGCGACCGAGCTCGGGCCAAAGCTCGGTCGCTACGTAGCGACCGAGCGATCGTCCCGCTCGGTCGCTACGTAGCGACCGAGCTCGAGCCAAAGCTCGGTCGCTACGTAGCGACCGAGCGATCGTCCCGCTCGGTCGCTACGTAGCGACCGAGCTCGAGCCAAAGCTCGGTCGCTACGTAGCGACCGAGCGATCGTCCCGCTCGGTCGCTACGTAGCGACCGAGCTCAGCCAAGCTCGGTCGCTACGTAGCGACCGAGCGATCGTCCCGCTCGGTCGCTACGTAGCGACCGAGCTCGAGCCAAAGCTCGGTCGCTACGTAGCGACCGAGCGATCGTCCCGCTCGGTCGCTACGTAGCGACCGAGCTCAGCCAAGCTCGGTCGCTACGTAGCGACCGAGCTCAGCCAAGCTCGGTCGCTACGTAGCGACCGAGCGATCGTCCCGCTCGGTCGCTACGTAGCGACCGAGCTCGAGCCAAAGCTCGGTCGCTACGTAGCGACCGAGCGATCGTCCCGCTCGGTCGCTACGTAGCGACCGAGCTCAAGCCGAAGCTCGGTCGCTACGTAGCGACCGAGCACTCGTTTCGCTCGGTCGCTACATAGCGACCGGGCTCGAGCCAAAGTTCGGTCGCTGTGTAGCGATTGAACCTTTCCGAACATCGATACGACACCAGTCCTTGCATTCTCGTCAAACCTTCGAATGCTATCTCCCGAAGACCGTAGCAAGCTCAGTCCATGTTTCCCGCTATTCTAATTCATCGATCAAACTTCGCGGATTAGAAACCGCGGAAAACTCGTAGTAAACGTGTCGAGTCGGAAGACGGCCCAAAGGGACCTAAAACACGACTCGAGGCCCATCCTACGATTTTTCCTAACCAAAAGCCCGTGAACCACAGCATGGTTCGCGCTTGGCCCACGAGGAAGGATAAATGTCAAGTTTCCGCGGATAAATACGGAAGTTTTGAAGATAATTGTGAAGATCGGGAAAAATGGAATATCTCCATTTTTATGCTATGACGGCTTAAGGGCAGAAGAGTAAAAGCGTAAACCGACCTTGGAGCTAGTATATAAGGAGTCCTAGGCGAGGAGCAGAAAGGAGAACTTTTTCAGAGCAAACTTAGCACTTAGAGCGATTTAGGCAACTTTCCGTTTTTGTTATTTCGAGCTGCGACTCAATTAGGTTTAGCCGTCTTAGGGTTGCTAGAACTAGGAATCTCGCCGACAGCTCTCGAGCCCAGGCTTATACCTTGTTGTAACGCTCATACGCAGATTCGGAATAAGATCTACTTTGCTCTCTTTTCGATTTCTTATTTTTATCGTTGTTATTCTCGTGTTCTGATTGCTTGACGTGTGGTAATTAACAGATATCCGGGTCCTCTGGGAAACTAGGGTTTTCTTAGTTTCCTTATTTAAACGGAAATCGACAGTGCGAATTTCGGTTCCCACAGTTTGGCGCTAGAAGGAGGGGGCCTTACGGATCAATCTAACCCGCAAAAGCCACACACAGTCAGACATGTCAACCAACGACGCGGATAACGTGCAAACTCCCCTTAACGGAGGCAGCGGCACCGATCTCCACACTCCGGTAGCGGACGTATCTGCGGCCAACGCGCAAGCCAACGCCGCGACTCTCGAGGAGTTTAAAAAGATGTTCGCCACCTATGAAAAAAGGTCGGAAGAACAGGATAAGCTCGTGAATACCTTGACCAAACAGGTTGAAACCTTAACGGCAAGGACCCAAGCTATCCGTCCCCGCGGAACCACCAAAATCCGCGGGAAGAGGCTCGATTTCGCCACCCCACTCGATAGAGCAGGAGTCGCGCGGGAACGACCTTCCGGTCAAAACCCCAGCGAGAAGTCTCCCATCGAGAAGGGGAACTCTGAAAGTCTTCCGCTCCCTGCAAAGGACTCGGAGGATAACGAAGCCGAACACATTGACCTGGATCCTAGCGATGTCTCCAACGACACCGACGAGGATGTCGACAGACATCCAAGAAGGACCAGAAGCCGATCCGCTCGGGAAGGCTCCCCGTTCGAAAAACCAATGACGGAAGAAGAAGAAGTCGCCTATTGGAACGAACAAGAGGAGCTGGCCGAAAGGCAAACCGAGCTCACTCGCAGTAAGCGCCGACAGGCTCGGAAATCCACTGACGAGACATCGGATATCCGCGATCTTCGCGACTACATCACCAAGACTGCGGCAGAAGTGAGAGCCGTAAAGTCTCAAATCCATCATGCTACTAGTGCTGCCCCCGAGATCGATCGACTGCTGGAAGGAGCTCGAAAGACCCCCTTTACCAGTCGCATTTCGGACATGAGGGTGTCCGATCCGGGAAAGATCAAAGTACCGAAGTACGATGGTACGGCCGATCCGAAAGCGCACCTTCAGGCTTTCCACATCGCGATGGGAAGAGCAAGACTGAAGGACGGCGAAAAGGATGCCGGCTATTGCCGCCTGTTCGTCGAAAATCTTGAAGGAGCAGCGCTCGAATGGTTCGCACGCCTTCGTCGCAACACCATCGGGAGTTTTCGACAGCTCGCATCGGAATTCCTCAAACAGTACTCTGTATTCATAGACAGGGAAACCTCCGATGTTGATCTCTGGAGTCTCTCCCAGAGGGAAGACGAACCCCTCCGCGAGTTTATCAGTCGGTTCAAACTGATAATGTCCAGGGTCAGCGGGATAAGCGACAAAGTGGCCATCGACGCGCTGAGAAAGACGCTCTGGTACAAGTCGAAATTCAGAAAATGGATAACTCTCGACAAACCGCGAACGATCCAGGACGCCCTCCACAAAGCAACGGACTATATCATAGTGGAGGAAGAAACTAAAGTCTTATCGCAAAAACATAAGCCGGCAAGACCATCCTCGAAAGACGCAGATCCGAAGGGGAAAAAGAAGAACTCTCGTAACGACAAGTACGTCCATCACGAGGGGGAAGATCTCCAAGGGGCGCATAACTATGCGATCAGTTCGGATCAAGGCCGGACCACGGGCAACACATGGACTCGCAATCAAGGGTATGACGAAAACACCTTCTGCGAGTTCCACCAATCCCGAGGACACTCCACGACCAATTGCAAAGTCTTGGGAGCAAGACTGGCCGCGAAGCTGCTCGCTGGAGAGCTTTCGGAAGTAACTAGCGTCAAGGATCTCATCCTCGATTCTGATCGGCCTCCAAAGACGGACAGAAATCCGCCCGCCGAAAAATCTCCTCAACGAAACCAACCTGGGGATAAACGCGGTAGGAGGCCGGATGACAAAGGGAACGATAACAATCGTCGCAGAGTCAATATGATCATCGGAGGATCTCAATACTGCGGCGATACCGTGTCAGCCATCAAGGCTTACCAACGGAAGGCAGAATCAAGCGCAAAATGGCCTACATGGTCTCCTCCTCGAGACGGCCAAAATTGCTCGATCACCTTCACGGAGGAAGAAGCCGGCGGTATCGACCAACCTCACTGCGACCCGCTCGTCATAGATCTCGTCATACGAGATTTAGAAGTCGGAAGGGTACTCGTCGATACGGGAAGCACGGTCAACGTAATCTTCCGCGACACTCTCAAGCGGATGAGTATCGAACTCGGAGAGGTAATTCCGACGCCAAAACCACTCACGGGTTTTTCAGGCGAAGTGTCGATGACTCTCGGATCAATCCAATTGCCAGTCATGGCCAAGGAGATCACGAAAATCGTCGAATTCGCGGTAGTCGACCATCCCGCTATCTACAACGTGATCATGGGAACCCCATGGCTCAACGCCATGCAGGCAGTTCCGTCAACTTACCACCTGGGTCTCAAGTTCCCAACGCCGAGCGGAGTCGCGGCCATCTGGGGATGCCAAAAACAGTCGCGACTATGCTTCCTCGCGGAGCATAAGTTAAGGCAAATCACGGCTTCTGCAAACGGCAAACGCGCGAAGATAGATCGATCTTCGGCCAAAAGCGCCCCGCACAAGGACGAAGTAAAATCGTCTGTCAACGCAAACGCATCGGACGTCGAAGCTCGACATAAATCCGAAGCCCACGCGACAACTCAACCGGAACATCCGGAAAATAGCGTCGACCCAGCCACGATCGACACGGTCAAGGCGGACATCGCGACACCAACCGCCGAGTAAGAACACTCGCGGCATGAAACAGAACTACGAGATGGCTTGATCCTCGAAAGGGGTACGTAGGCAGCTTGTCAAAAGACGAGTTCAGCTATCCCCCTCTCTAAAAAGGGGGGGGGAGTGGGTGCGTATACTCGTATACTCCCACAATCGCCATTATTGTAATCGAGTTTTTAGAAACATAAAATTTTTTTACAATATACACTGTCTTTTTATCGAAAACGCTTACGCTTCAGTTTACGCTCGTCTGCGGCCTCATCCGGCCCAAAAATCGTAAAGATTATCACCTTTCAAACACGCATAATCCTCGAAAATAACTGCGAGACGTCGCAAAAAGTTAAAATTCGAGGACAATGCTAAACAAATTGTCCGAACGCGACCACCAAAAACCTTACACCCCGTTCGTCGATTGGCCCCGACGAACACGCCAGCCGTCTTAAACAAACGCAATCCGATCACTCTTTTGATCTTTAAAAACGTCCAGCACAAGGACAAAAGCGCGCTACAACAAAAATCCGAAATTTTGGTTTAGCACTTCCAGTTGATTCTGAGAAGATGCTCGATTCGTACCATACAAGTCATATAAGCCGAGAACATATCGCGGACTTTAAATCGGTGCGAGTCAGGAAGAAATCGCAACAGGAAAAACGATAGCCGGCTAGTCACCGCACAAACCTTAACCGAAAGTAAACCTAGGTCTTGCCCTAAACCCAACGCTCTGGTCTCAAACATCTCAAGGCATGATATCTAAAAGATACGAGATCATAAACCATGCCTCTCCGTTCGTATCTCAATGTTCTCGAAAATCGTAAAGACAGATAAATTTTACGAAAATCACGAACGAACCAACAGATTGAACGTCTAATTAGAACTACATACGAGACGACAACTCGTATTTACTTCAACCCTACTCAGGAAAAACTCGAAACGAAACATTTATCATATAAATAAACCGCGTAAAGCGGCAAGGGATTCAAAGCCACCAACGGCCAGTCCCCGAAATACAAATACGGCCATCTTGGCCTAAACGAAATCCAAATTCAAAGGGCCACATTCGGCCGAAAACAAGGATAACTGATCCATCCCTCATAATCCAAAGTCGAAGTCCCCGGACAACGAAGCACCAAACGCATCCGCAGGACGATCCACTTCCTCGCCACCGCCGTGAAAATCGATCGGGACCTCCTCGGTATCAGGAGAAACCGGGATGGAATCCCAGAACCCTTGAATCCTCTCGTCGATCGGAGGGATAAGCGCCTCAGCGTGGGCACGGTCACTCATCCCACTCTTCATCAAGCTCATTTCCTCTTCAAACACATAGTCGTCGGCTTGCGTCCTCCAAAGACTTCCGACCGAACCACGGCACTCGCGAAAGTCGCCCACCGAGGTAAAGGCATTCTTAAGATTCCCGTACTCAACCTGGAACTGAGATGCGCGAGTCTTCATCACCTCGACGATCTCTCTTTTGCCTTTCCTCTCCGATCTGCGAACAGCCCGCGCATGATCACGAGTAAGCTGTGCCTCTCGCTCCAGCATCTCGCCTTGCACGCGGGCGAGATCCCGCTCCGCTTTCTCCGCCTTGAAGCGGTAGACCATGGCTTCTCTATGACCCGCCTCGATGGCCGAGCCCAGCAAGCTCAGGCCCTGCAAAATCAATAGGCGTGTTACAAATCCATACATAGGATAATCACTAAAAATTCCCAAAAAAAACTAACCCCATTGATGATGCGAGATCCTTCCGCAACGACTCTCGGCCTCGCCGATTCTTTCGTAGGAGGAGGAGCATCGAAACCCGATGGCAGCCCAGCAAAGAAATCATCGAAGTCCGGAATGGGGGCCTCGCTCGAACCGCTTCCGTCGCCGTAAGCAAGGTTCGGATCCCATCCTGGAAGCATAGAGTCATCCATCGAAAACTCTATGTCGCCGAGATCGACATCTTTTCCCTTCCAAGAGCTCGACTCCGGCGCGGCTGTCGGAGCTTCAACGGGACTCTGGCCGTCGGGTTCGGAGTCGCTTCCCGTATCCGCGTCCAAAGCTGGACCAGGTTGCACAAATTTCAGTGCCTTCCGAACCCTTCTCGGCGTGAAAGAAGTCCAGAAGAAGGGACCATTCCTGAGAAGATCCCTCACCGCGATAATGTCCTCAGGGAACGGAGCAAGAGGATTGATGAAGGGACGATTGTTCGGCAACCTCCGGAACAGTGGAATGCAACTCTCTTCGACGGACGCAGCGTCCAAACGAACAAAGAAAAAGAACTTCTTCCACGAGTTGAAGTTCGAAATGAACTTCTTAACCACCGACATAAATTTCCGAGGGACAAACCTATGCTTATCCGTATCCTTGACAAGTTGAAGCCTCAAAAGCGCTTCATAATGATCGACGGAAAGGGAAAGGCCATGCTCATAGCTTAGGATCAAGATCCCAATAAGGTGCTGAATGGCAAGGGGTGTCAACTGACTTATCGCGACTTCGAAACGGTCCAACACTCGGACGAGAATTTCGGGTATGGGGAACCAGAGGCGACAACGCACTATGAACACCTCATAACAAGTAAAGTAACCCTCCGGGGGGTTGTTAGCACATTCCCCGCGGCAGGGAACCCGGAACTCCACAACATCCGGGATGCGGTAGAACGACCGCATCGTCGCGAGAAACTCGTCAGTGGTCCTACTTGCGTCCTTTCCCTCGACTCCACGATGGACCAGGACCGGGAATGGCTTCTCCTTGGGAGGGATCAACGAGCCGTAATGAGCAACCCACCATGCCTCGTTCTCGGCAGGATGCACCGAGTGAGGCACGAACTCCATCTTCGGAACGACGAGCTCTTCGTAAGGACTCGCGGACGAAGACCCTTTTTTCGCAATCTTTTTCTTGCTCGACATCTTTACACTTCTCTTAAGAGAATAGAGGAAAAGGGTGGAGAGAAAGATAGAAAGTTTTTTGAAAGATCTTAGAGAAAAACAAGAAAGTGAAAAAATTATGGAACAAGTTACCTCTCTTCTTATAAGACATGAGGATTTACTATTCAAGCTCGGACTTTCGCATATTAATTCCATCCATCACGCCTAACTTGCCAAACATGCCTAACCGCACGCTAGGATCCCCCCATGCATGATCCTAACGGGCTGGGGGGCTAACTGTTGGGGTCAAAAACGGTTACGACGGAATTACCACCCGAAAATCCTCAGAGATCGTATTTCCGAAAGAGTTAGTAAAAGAAGGGATGTAATTTTCGTAAAAATAACCTATACGAGGTTATTTCTACGAAGAAGTATTCTTTGGGATTCAAACCGAACGATCGTCCCGCTCGGTCGCTACGTAGCAACCGAGCTCGGGCCAAAGCTCGGTCGCTACGTAGCGACCGAGCGATCGTCCCGCTCGGTCGCTACGTAGCGACCGAGCTCAGCCAAGCTCGGTCGCTACGTAGCGACCGAGCGATCGTCCCGCTCGGTCGCTACGTAGCGACCGAGCTCGAGCCAAAGCTCGGTCGCTACGTAGCGACCGAGCTCAGCCAAGCTCGGTCGCTACGTAGCGACCGAGCGATCGTCCCGCTCGGTCGCTACGTAGCGACCGAGCTCGAGCAAAGCTCGGTCGCTACGTAGCGACCGAGCGATCGTCCCGCTCGGTCGCTACGTAGCGACCGAGCTCGAGCCAAGCTCGGTCGCTACGTAGCGACCGAGCGATCGTCCCGCTCGGTCGCTACGTAGCGACCGAGCTCAGCCAAGCTCGGTCGCTACGTAGCGACCGAGCGATCGTCCCGCTCGGTCGCTACGTAGCGACCGAGCTCAGCCAAGCTCGGTCGCTACGTAGCGACCGAGCGATCGTCCCGCTCGGTCGCTACGTAGCGACCGAGCTCGAGCCAAAGCTCGGTCGCTACGTAGCGACCGAGCGATCGTCCCGCTCGGTCGCTACGTAGCGACCGAGCTCGAGCCAAGCTCGGTCGCTACGTAGCGACCGAGCGATCGTCCGCTCGGTCGCTACGTAGCGACCGAGCGATGTCCCGCTCGGTCGCTACGTAGCGACCGAGCTCGAGCCAAAGCTCGGTCGCTACGTAGCGACCGAGCGATCGTCCCGCTCGGTCGCTACGTAGCGACCGAGCTCAAGCCAAAGCTCGGTCGCTACGTAGCGACCGAGCACTCGTTTCGCTCGGTCGCTACATAGCGACCGGGCTCGAGCCAAAGTTCGGTCGCTGTGTAGCGATTGAACCTTTCCGAACATCGATACGACACCAGTCCTTGCATTCTCGTCAAACCTTCGAATGCTATCTCCCGAAGACCGTAGCAAGCTCAGTCTATGTTTCCCGCTATTCTAATTCATCGATCAAACTTCGCGGATTAGAAACCGCGGAAAACTCGTAGTAAACGTGTCGAGTCGGAAGACGGCCCAAAGGGACCTAAAACACGACTCGAGGCCCATCCTACGATTTTTCCTAACCAAAAGCCCGTGAACCACAGCATGGTTCGCGCTTGGCCCGCGAGGAAGGATAAATGTCAAGTTTCCGCGGATAAATACGGAAGTTTTGAAGATAATTGTGAAGATCGGGAAAAATGGAATATCTCCATTTTTATGCTATGACGGCTTAAGGGCAGAAGAGTAAAAGCGTAAACCGACCTTGGAGCTAGTATATAAGGAGTCCTAGGCGAGGAGCACAAAGAAGAACTTTTTCAGAGCAAACTTAGCACTTAGAGCGATTTAGGCAACTTTCCGTTTTTGTTATTTCGAGCTGCGACTCAATTAGGTTTAGCCGTCTTAGGGTTGCTAGAACTAGGAATCTCGCCGACAGCTCTCGAGCCCAGGCTTATACCTTGTTGTAACGCTCATACGCAGATTCGGAATAAGATCTACTTTGCTCTCTTTTCGATTTCTTATTTTTATCGTTGTTATTCTCGTGTTCTGATTGCTTGACGTGTGGTAATTAACAGATATCCGGGTCCTCTGGGAAACTAGGGTTTTCTTAGTTTCCTTATTTAAACGGAAATCGACAGTGCGAATTTCGGTTCCCACACTTCTTCATCCTAACTCCTATGAGATTTATTCAGCTTCCTGGTGATTCTCCACTACTTTATGTATCAAAATCAAGCTTCTTACATCGCGATTCATCCGGGTTTGATTAGAATAACAAAGAAGCTGTCATATTCCCAAACAGGAAAACTGGGATCACCTGATTTGAAAGTGGGATAGCTTCTTCATCCTAACTCCTATGAGATTTATTCACTTCCTGGTGATTCTCCACTACTTTATGTATCAAAATCAAGCTTCTTACATCGCGATTCATCCTGGTTTGATTAGAATGACAAAGAAGCTGTCATATTCCCAAACAGGAAAACTGGGATCACCTGATTTGAAAGTGGGATAGCTTCTTCATCCTAACTCCTATGAGATTTATTCAGCTTCCTGGTGATTCTCCACTACTTTATGTATCAAAATCAAGCTTCTTACATCGCGATTCATCCTGGTTTGATTAGAATGACAAAGAAGCTGTCATATTCCCAAACAGGAAAACTGGGATCACCTGATTTGAAAGTGGGATAGCTTCTTCATCCTAACTCCTATGAGATTTATTCAGCTTCCTGGTGATTCTCCACTACTTTATGTATCAAAATCAAGCTTCTTACATCGCGATTCATCCTGGTTTGATTAGAATGACAAAGAAGCTGTCATATTCCCAAACAGGAAAACTGGGATCACCTGATTTGAAAGTGGGATAGCTTCTTCATCCTAACTCCTATGAGATTTATTCAGCTTCCTGGTGATTCTCCACTACTTTATGTATCAAAATCAAGCTTCTTACATCGCGATTCATCCTGGTTTGATTAGAATGACAAAGAAGCTGTCATATTCCCAAACAGGAAAACTGGGATCACCTGATTTGAAAGTGGGATAGCTTCTTCATCCTAACTCCTATGAGATTTATTCAGCTTCCTGGTGATTCTCCACTACTTTATGTATCAAAATCAAGCTTCTTACATCGCGATTCATCCTGGTTTGATTAGAATGACAAAGAAGCTGTCATATTCCCAAACAGGAAAACTGGGATCACCTGATTTGAAAGTGGGATAGCTTCTTCATCCTAACTCCTATGAGATTTATTCAGCTTCCTGGTGATTCTCCACTACTTTATGTATCAAAATCAAGCTTCTTACATCGCGATTCATCCTGGTTTGATTAGAATGACAAAGAAGCTGTCATATTCCCAAACAGGAAAACTGGGATCACCTGATTTGAAAGTGGGATAGCTTCTTCATCCTAACTCCTATGAGATTTATTCAGCTTCCTGGTGATTCTCCACTACTTTATGTATCAAAATCAAGCTTCTTACATCGCGATTCATCCTGGTTTGATTAGAATGACAAAGAAGCTGTCATATTCCCAAACAGGAAAACTGGGATCACCTGATTTGAAAGTGGGATAGCTTCTTCATCCTAACTCCTATGAGATTTATTCGCTTCCTGGTGATTCTCCACTACTTTATGTATCAAAATCAAGCTTCTTACATCGCGATTCATCCTGGTTTGATTAGAATGACAAAGAAGCTGTCATATTCCCAAACAGGAAAACTGGGATCACCTGATTTGAAAGTGGGATAGCTTCTTCATCCTAACTCCTATGAGATTTATTCAGCTTCCTGGTGATTCTCCACTACTTTATGTATCAAAATCAAGCTTCTTACATCGCGATTCATCCTGGTTTGATTAGAATGACAAAGAAGCTGTCATATTCCCAAACAGGAAAACTGGGATCACCTGATTTGAAAGTGGGATAGCTTCTTCATCCTAACTCCTATGAGATTTATTCAGCTTCCTGGTGATTCTCCACTACTTTATGTATCAAAATCAAGCTTCTTACATCGCGATTCATCCTGGTTTGATTAGAATGACAAAGAAGCTGTCATATTCCCAAACAGGAAAACTGGGATCACCTGATTTGAAAGTGGGATAGCTTCTTCATCCTAACTCCTATGAGATTTATTCAGCTTCCTGGTGATTCTCCACTACTTTATGTATCAAAATCAAGCTTCTTACATCGCGATTCATCCTGGTTTGATTAGAATGACAAAGAAGCTGTCATATTCCCAAACAGGAAAACTGGGATCACCTGATTTGAAAGTGGGATAGCTTCTTCATCCTAACTCCTATGAGATTTATTCAGCTTCCTGGTGATTCTCCACTACTTTATGTATCAAAATCAAGCTTCTTACATCGCGATTCATCCTGGTTTGATTAGAATGACAAAGAAGCTGTCATATTCCCAAACAGGAAAACTGGGATCACCTGATTTGAAAGTGGGATAGCTTCTTCATCCTAACTCCTATGAGATTTATTCAGCTTCCTGGTGATTCTCCACTACTTTATGTATCAAAATCAAGCTTCTTACATCGCGATTCATCCTGGTTTGATTAGAATGACAAAGAAGCTGTCATATTCCCAAACAGGAAAACTGGGATCACCTGATTTGAAAGTGGGATAGCTTCTTCATCCTAACTCCTATGAGATTTATTCAGCTTCCTGGTGATTCTCCACTACTTTATGTATCAAAATCAAGCTTCTTACATCGCGATTCATCCTGGTTTGATTAGAATGACAAAGAAGCTGTCATATTCCCAAACAGGAAAACTGGGATCACCTGATTTGAAAGTGGGATAGCTTCTTCATCCTAACTCCTATGAGATTTATTCAGCTTCCTGGTGATTCTCCACTACTTTATGTATCAAAATCAAGCTTCTTACATCGCGATTCATCCTGGTTTGATTAGAATGACAAAGAAGCTGTCATATTCCCAAACAGGAAAACTGGGATCACCTGATTTGAAAGTGGGATAGCTTCTTCATCCTAACTCCTATGAGATTTATTCAGCTTCCTGGTGATTCTCCACTACTTTATGTATCAAAATCAAGCTTCTTACATCGCGATTCATCCTGGTTTGATTAGAATGACAAAGAAGCTGTCATATTCCCAAACAGGAAAACTGGGATCACCTGATTTGAAAGTGGGATAGCTTCTTCATCCTAACTCCTATGAGATTTATTCAGCTTCCTGGTGATTCTCCACTACTTTATGTATCAAAATCAAGCTTCTTACATCGCGATTCATCCTGGTTTGATTAGAATGACAAAGAAGCTGTCATATTCCCAAACAGGAAAACTGGGATCACCTGATTTGAAAGTGGGATAGCTTCTTCATCCTAACTCCTATGAGATTTATTCAGCTTCCTGGTGATTCTCCACTACTTTATGTATCAAAATCAAGCTTCTTACATCGCGATTCATCCTGGTTTGATTAGAATGACAAAGAAGCTGTCATATTCCCAAACAGGAAAACTGGGATCACCTGATTTGAAAGTGGGATAGCTTCTTCATCCTAACTCCTATGAGATTTATTCAGCTTCCTGGTGATTCTCCACTACTTTATGTATCAAAATCAAGCTTCTTACATCGCGATTCATCCTGGTTTGATTAGAATGACAAAGAAGCTGTCATATTCCCAAACAGGAAAACTGGGATCACCTGATTTGAAAGTGGGATAGCTTCTTCATCCTAACTCCTATGAGATTTATTCAGCTTCCTGGTGATTCTCCACTACTTTATGTATCAAAATCAAGCTTCTTACATCGCGATTCATCCTGGTTTGATTAGAATGACAAAGAAGCTGTCATATTCCCAAACAGGAAAACTGGGATCACCTGATTTGAAAGTGGGATAGCTTCTTCATCCTAACTCCTATGAGATTTATTCAGCTTCCTGGTGATTCTCCACTACTTTATGTATCAAAATCAAGCTTCTTACATCGCGATTCATCCTGGTTTGATTAGAATGACAAAGAAGCTGTCATATTCCCAAACAGGAAAACTGGGATCACCTGATTTGAAAGTGGGATAGCTTCTTCATCCTAACTCCTATGAGATTTATTCAGCTTCCTGGTGATTCTCCACTACTTTATGTATCAAAATCAAGCTTCTTACATCGCGATTCATCCTGGTTTGATTAGAATGACAAAGAAGCTGTCATATTCCCAAACAGGAAAACTGGGATCACCTGATTTGAAAGTGGGATAGCTTCTTCATCCTAACTCCTATGAGATTTATTCAGCTTCCTGGTGATTCTCCACTACTTTATGTATCAAAATCAAGCTTCTTACATCGCGATTCATCCTGGTTTGATTAGAATGACAAAGAAGCTGTCATATTCCCAAACAGGAAAACTGGGATCACCTGATTTGAAAGTGGGATAGCTTCTTCATCCTAACTCCTATGAGATTTATTCAGCTTCCTGGTGATTCTCCACTACTTTATGTATCAAAATCAAGCTTCTTACATCGCGATTCATCCTGGTTGATTAGAATGACAAAGAAGCTGTCATATTCCCAAACAGGAAAACTGGGATCACCTGATTTGAAAGTGGGATAGCTTCTTCATCCTAACTCCTATGAGATTTATTCAGCTTCCTGGTGATTCTCCACTACTTTATGTATCAAAATCAAGCTTCTTACATCGCGATTCATCCTGGTTTGATTAGAATGACAAAGAAGCTGTCATATTCCCAAACAGGAAAACTGGGATCACCTGATTTGAAAGTGGGATAGCTTCTTCATCCTAACTCCTATGAGATTTATTCAGCTTCCTGGTGATTCTCCACTACTTTATGTATCAAAATCAAGCTTCTTACATCGCGATTCATCCTGGTTTGATTAGAATGACAAAGAAGCTGTCATATTCCCAAACAGGAAAACTGGGATCACCTGATTTGAAAGTGGGATAGCTTCTTCATCCTAACTCCTATGAGATTTATTCAGCTTCCTGGTGATTCTCCACTACTTTATGTATCAAAATCAAGCTTCTTACATCGCGATTCATCCTGGTTTGATTAGAATGACAAAGAAGCTGTCATATTCCCAAACAGGAAAACTGGGATCACCTGATTTGAAAGTGGGATAGCTTCTTCATCCTAACTCCTATGAGATTTATTCAGCTTCCTGGTGATTCTCCACTACTTTATGTATCAAAATCAAGCTTCTTACATCGCGATTCATCCTGGTTTGATTAGAATGACAAAGAAGCTGTCATATTCCCAAACAGGAAAACTGGGATCACCTGATTTGAAAGTGGGATAGCTTCTTCATCCTAACTCCTATGAGATTTATTCAGCTTCCTGGTGATTCTCCACTACTTTATGTATCAAAATCAAGCTTCTTACATCGCGATTCATCCTGGTTTGATTAGAATGACAAAGAAGCTGTCATATTCCCAAACAGGAAAACTGGGATCACCTGATTTGAAAGTGGGATAGCTTCTTCATCCTAACTCCTATGAGATTTATTCAGCTTCCTGGTGATTCTCCACTACTTTATGTATCAAAATCAAGCTTCTTACATCGCGATTCATCCTGGTTTGATTAGAATGACAAAGAAGCTGTCATATTCCCAAACAGGAAAACTGGGATCACCTGATTTGAAAGTGGGATAGCTTCTTCATCCTAACTCCTATGAGATTTATTCAGCTTCCTGGTGATTCTCCACTACTTTATGTATCAAAATCAAGCTTCTTACATCGCGATTCATCCTGGTTTGATTAGAATGACAAAGAAGCTGTCATATTCCCAAACAGGAAAACTGGGATCACCTGATTTGAAAGTGGGATAGCTTCTTCATCCTAACTCCTATGAGATTTATTCAGCTTCCTGGTGATTCTCCACTACTTTATGTATCAAAATCAAGCTTCTTACATATTCATCCTTTTGTTATTAGAATGATTCAACCAAGCAGGAAAATAAGATCAAAAGATTAAAGGGATTGGGATCTTGAAAATAAAGGGAGAGCTTCTTCATCCTAACTCCTATGAGATTATTCAACTCCTGAGGTTCTCCACTATTAAATGTATCATCAACAAGAAAATTCGAAATGGTTCATCCTGTGTGATCAAAGGAAAACTGGTCACCTTTTGAAACTGGGATGCTTCTCACATGCTTGAACTGGGATAGCTAACTTCTCCTTTCCTGGATCAGCTTCAGGCTTCCACTACTTTATGTATCAAAATCAAGCTTCTTACATCGCGATTCATCCTGGTTTGATTAGAATGACAAAGAAGCTGTCATATTCCCAAACAGGAAAACTGGGATCACCTGATTTGAAAGTGGGATAGCTTCTTCATCCTAACTCCTATGAGATTTATTCACTTCCTGGTGATTCTCCACTACTTTATGTATCAAAATCAAGCTTCTTACATCGCGATTCATCCTGGTTTGATTAGAATGACAAAGAAGCTGTCATATTCCCAAACAGGAAAACTGGGATCACCTGATTTGAAAGTGGGATAGCTTCTTCATCCTAACTCCTATGAGATTTATTCAGCTTCCTGGTGATTCTCCACTACTTTATGTATCAAAATCAAGCTTCTTACATCGCGATTCATCCTGGTTTGATTAGAATGACAAAGAAGCTGTCATATTCCCAAACAGGAAAACTGGGATCACCTGATTTGAAAGTGGGATAGCTTCTTCATCCTAACTCCTATGAGATTTATTCAGCTTCCTGGTGATTCTCCACTACTTTATGTATCAAAATCAAGCTTCTTACATCGCGATTCATCCTGGTTTGATTAGAATGACAAAGAAGCTGTCATATTCCCAAACAGGAAAACTGGGATCACCTGATTTGAAAGTGGGATAGCTTCTTCATCCTAACTCCTATGAGATTTATTCAGCTTCCTGGTGATTCTCCACTACTTTATGTATCAAAATCAAGCTTCTTACATCGCGATTCATCCTGGTTTGATTAGAATGACAAAGAAGCTGTCATATTCCCAAACAGGAAAACTGGGATCACCTGATTTGAAAGTGGGATAGCTTCTTCATCCTAACTCCTATGAGATTTATTCAGCTTCCTGGTGATTCTCCACTACTTTATGTATCAAAATCAAGCTTCTTACATCGCGATTCATCCTGGTTTGATTAGAATGACAAAGAAGCTGTCATATTCCCAAACAGGAAAACTGGGATCACCTGATTTGAAAGTGGGATAGCTTCTTCATCCTAACTCCTATGAGATTTATTCAGCTTCCTGGTGATTCTCCACTACTTTATGTATCAAAATCAAGCTTCTTACATCGCGATTCATCCTGGTTTGATTAGAATGACAAAGAAGCTGTCATATTCCCAAACAGGAAAACTGGGATCACCTGATTTGAAAGTGGGATAGCTTCTTCATCCTAACTCCTATGAGATTTATTCAGCTTCCTGGTGATTCTCCACTACTTTATGTATCAAAATCAAGCTTCTTACATCGCGATTCATCCTGGTTTGATTAGAATGACAAAGAAGCTGTCATATTCCCAAACAGGAAAACTGGGATCACCTGATTTGAAAGTGGGATAGCTTCTTCATCCTAACTCCTATGAGATTTATTCAGCTTCCTGGTGATTCTCCACTACTTTATGTATCAAAATCAAGCTTCTTACATCGCGATTCATCCTGGTTTGATTAGAATGACAAAGAAGCTGTCATATTCCCAAACAGGAAAACTGGGATCACCTGATTTGAAAGTGGGATAGCTTCTTCATCCTAACTCCTATGAGATTTATTCAGCTTCCTGGTGATTCTCCACTACTTTATGTATCAAAATCAAGCTTCTTACATCGCGATTCATCCTGGTTTGATTAGAATGACAAAGAAGCTGTCATATTCCCAAACAGGAAAACTGGGATCACCTGATTTGAAAGTGGGATAGCTTCTTCATCCTAACTCCTATGAGATTTATTCAGCTTCCTGGTGATTCTCCACTACTTTATGTATCAAAATCAAGCTTCTTACATCGCGATTCATCCTGGTTTGATTAGAATGACAAAGAAGCTGTCATATTCCCAAACAGGAAAACTGGGATCACCTGATTTGAAAGTGGGATAGCTTCTTCATCCTAACTCCTATGAGATTTATTCAGCTTCCTGGTGATTCTCCACTACTTTATGTATCAAAATCAAGCTTCTTACATCGCGATTCATCCTGGTTTGATTAGAATGACAAAGAAGCTGTCATATTCCCAAACAGGAAAACTGGGATCACCTGATTTGAAAGTGGGATAGCTTCTTCATCCTAACTCCTATGAGATTTATTCAGCTTCCTGGTGATTCTCCACTACTTTATGTATCAAAATCAAGCTTCTTACATCGCGATTCATCCTGGTTTGATTAGAATGACAAAGAAGCTGTCATATTCCCAAACAGGAAAACTGGGATCACCTGATTTGAAAGTGGGATAGCTTCTTCATCCTAACTCCTATGAGATTTATTCAGCTTCCTGGTGATTCTCCACTACTTTATGTATCAAAATCAAGCTTCTTACATCGCGATTCATCCTGGTTTGATTAGAATGACAAAGAAGCTGTCATATTCCCAAACAGGAAAACTGGGATCACCTGATTTGAAAGTGGGATAGCTTCTTCATCCTAACTCCTATGAGATTTATTCAGCTTCCTGGTGATTCTCCACTACTTTATGTATCAAAATCAAGCTTCTTACATCGCGATTCATCCTGGTTTGATTAGAATGACAAAGAAGCTGTCATATTCCCAAACAGGAAAACTGGGATCACCTGATTTGAAAGTGGGATAGCTTCTTCATCCTAACTCCTATGAGATTTATTCAGCTTCCTGGTGATTCTCCACTACTTTATGTATCAAAATCAAGCTTCTTACATCGCGATTCATCCTGGTTTGATTAGAATGACAAAGAAGCTGTCATATTCCCAAACAGGAAAACTGGGATCACCTGATTTGAAAGTGGGATAGCTTCTTCATCCTAACTCCTATGAGATTTATTCAGCTTCCTGGTGATTCTCCACTACTTTATGTATCAAAATCAAGCTTCTTACATCGCGATTCATCCTGGTTTGATTAGAATGACAAAGAAGCTGTCATATTCCCAAACAGGAAAACTGGGATCACCTGATTTGAAAGTGGGATAGCTTCTTCATCCTAACTCCTATGAGATTTATTCAGCTTCCTGGTGATTCTCCACTACTTTATGTATCAAAATCAAGCTTCTTACATCGCGATTCATCCTGGTTTGATTAGAATGACAAAGAAGCTGTCATATTCCCAAACAGGAAAACTGGGATCACCTGATTTGAAAGTGGGATAGCTTCTTCATCCTAACTCCTATGAGATTTATTCAGCTTCCTGGTGATTCTCCACTACTTTATGTATCAAAATCAAGCTTCTTACATCGCGATTCATCCTGGTTTGATTAGAATGACAAAGAAGCTGTCATATTCCCAAACAGGAAAACTGGGATCACCTGATTTGAAAGTGGGATAGCTTCTTCATCCTAACTCCTATGAGATTTATTCAGCTTCCTGGTGATTCTCCACTACTTTATGTATCAAAATCAAGCTTCTTACATCGCGATTCATCCTGGTTTGATTAGAATGACAAAGAAGCTGTCATATTCCCAAACAGGAAAACTGGGATCACCTGATTTGAAAGTGGGATAGCTTCTTCATCCTAACTCCTATGAGATTTATTCAGCTTCCTGGTGATTCTCCACTACTTTATGTATCAAAATCAAGCTTCTTACATCGCGATTCATCCTGGTTTGATTAGAATGACAAAGAAGCTGTCATATTCCCAAACAGGAAAACTGGGATCACCTGATTTGAAAGTGGGATAGCTTCTTCATCCTAACTCCTATGAGATTTATTCAGCTTCCTGGTGATTCTCCACTACTTTATGTATCAAAATCAAGCTTCTTACATCGCGATTCATCCTGGTTTGATTAGAATGACAAAGAAGCTGTCATATTCCCAAACAGGAAAACTGGGATCACCTGATTTGAAAGTGGGATAGCTTCTTCATCCTAACTCCTATGAGATTTATTCAGCTTCCTGGTGATTCTCCACTACTTTATGTATCAAAATCAAGCTTCTTACATCGCGATTCATCCTGGTTTGATTAGAATGACAAAGAAGCTGTCATATTCCCAAACAGGAAAACTGGGATCACCTGATTTGAAAGTGGGATAGCTTCTTCATCCTAACTCCTATGAGATTTATTCAGCTTCCTGGTGATTCTCCACTACTTTATGTATCAAAATCAAGCTTCTTACATCGCGATTCATCCTGGTTTGATTAGAATGACAAAGAAGCTGTCATATTCCCAAACAGGAAAACTGGGATCACCTGATTTGAAAGTGGGATAGCTTCTTCATCCTAACTCCTATGAGATTTATTCAGCTTCCTGGTGATTCTCCACTACTTTATGTATCAAAATCAAGCTTCTTACATCGCGATTCATCCTGGTTTGATTAGAATGACAAAGAAGCTGTCATATTCCCAAACAGGAAAACTGGGATCACCTGATTTGAAAGTGGGATAGCTTCTTCATCCTAACTCCTATGAGATTTATTCAGCTTCCTGGTGATTCTCCACTACTTTATGTATCAAAATCAAGCTTCTTACATCGCGATTCATCCTGGTTTGATTAGAATGACAAAGAAGCTGTCATATTCCCAAACAGGAAAACTGGGATCACCTGATTTGAAAGTGGGATAGCTTCTTCATCCTAACTCCTATGAGATTTATTCAGCTTCCTGGTGATTCTCCACTACTTTATGTATCAAAATCAAGCTTCTTACATCGCGATTCATCCTGGTTTGATTAGAATGACAAAGAAGCTGTCATATTCCCAAACAGGAAAACTGGGATCACCTGATTTGAAAGTGGGATAGCTTCTTCATCCTAACTCCTATGAGATTTATTCAGCTTCCTGGTGATTCTCCACTACTTTATGTATCAAAATCAAGCTTCTTACATCGCGATTCATCCTGGTTTGATTAGAATGACAAAGAAGCTGTCATATTCCCAAACAGGAAAACTGGGATCACCTGATTTGAAAGTGGGATAGCTTCTTCATCCTAACTCCTATGAGATTTATTCAGCTTCCTGGTGATTCTCCACTACTTTATGTATCAAAATCAAGCTTCTTACATCGCGATTCATCCTGGTTTGATTAGAATGACAAAGAAGCTGTCATATTCCCAAACAGGAAAACTGGGATCACCTGATTTGAAAGTGGGATAGCTTCTTCATCCTAACTCCTATGAGATTTATTCAGCTTCCTGGTGATTCTCCACTACTTTATGTATCAAAATCAAGCTTCTTACATCGCGATTCATCCTGGTTTGATTAGAATGACAAAGAAGCTGTCATATTCCCAAACAGGAAAACTGGGATCACCTGATTTGAAAGTGGGATAGCTTCTTCATCCTAACTCCTATGAGATTTATTCAGCTTCCTGGTGATTCTCCACTACTTTATGTATCAAAATCAAGCTTCTTACATCGCGATTCATCCTGGTTTGATTAGAATGACAAAGAAGCTGTCATATTCCCAAACAGGAAAACTGGGATCACCTGATTTGAAAGTGGGATAGCTTCTTCATCCTAACTCCTATGAGATTTATTCAGCTTCCTGGTGATTCTCCACTACTTTATGTATCAAAATCAAGCTTCTTACATCGCGATTCATCCTGGTTTGATTAGAATGACAAAGAAGCTGTCATATTCCCAAACAGGAAAACTGGGATCACCTGATTTGAAAGTGGGATAGCTTCTTCATCCTAACTCCTATGAGATTTATTCAGCTTCCTGGTGATTCTCCACTACTTTATGTATCAAAATCAAGCTTCTTACATCGCGATTCATCCTGGTTTGATTAGAATGACAAAGAAGCTGTCATATTCCCAAACAGGAAAACTGGGATCACCTGATTTGAAAGTGGGATAGCTTCTTCATCCTAACTCCTATGAGATTTATTCAGCTTCCTGGTGATTCTCCACTACTTTATGTATCAAAATCAAGCTTCTTACATCGCGATTCATCCTGGTTTGATTAGAATGACAAAGAAGCTGTCATATTCCCAAACAGGAAAACTGGGATCACCTGATTTGAAAGTGGGATAGCTTCTTCATCCTAACTCCTATGAGATTTATTCAGCTTCCTGGTGATTCTCCACTACTTTATGTATCAAAATCAAGCTTCTTACATCGCGATTCATCCTGGTTTGATTAGAATGACAAAGAAGCTGTCATATTCCCAAACAGGAAAACTGGGATCACCTGATTTGAAAGTGGGATAGCTTCTTCATCCTAACTCCTATGAGATTTATTCAGCTTCCTGGTGATTCTCCACTACTTTATGTATCAAAATCAAGCTTCTTACATCGCGATTCATCCTGGTTTGATTAGAATGACAAAGAAGCTGTCATATTCCCAAACAGGAAAACTGGGATCACCTGATTTGAAAGTGGGATAGCTTCTTCATCCTAACTCCTATGAGATTTATTCAGCTTCCTGGTGATTCTCCACTACTTTATGTATCAAAATCAAGCTTCTTACATCGCGATTCATCCTGGTTTGATTAGAATGACAAAGAAGCTGTCATATTCCCAAACAGGAAAACTGGGATCACCTGATTTGAAAGTGGGATAGCTTCTTCATCCTAACTCCTATGAGATTTATTCAGCTTCCTGGTGATTCTCCACTACTTTATGTATCAAAATCAAGCTTCTTACATCGCGATTCATCCTGGTTTGATTAGAATGACAAAGAAGCTGTCATATTCCCAAACAGGAAAACTGGGATCACCTGATTTGAAAGTGGGATAGCTTCTTCATCCTAACTCCTATGAGATTTATTCAGCTTCCTGGTGATTCTCCACTACTTTATGTTTCAAAATCAAGCCTCTTATATACACTTTTGTGTATTAGAGCATGATTCAACCAATCAGGGATAATCAGATGAAAAGATTAAAGAGATTAAGAAATTCTAGTGAGAGAATAAAGAGAGAGAGACTCAAAACTCCATCAATTAATAACTGATGAGGTTTACAAGTATTAATAGAGAGAGCAACAAGAAAATTCGAAATGGTTAAGCATGTGTAGTCAAAGGACAGGCTGGAACTCCTTTTGAATCACTTGGCTGTGCTTTCTCACATGCTTGCACTAGTATAAAGGTAACTTCTCCTTTCCAGCATCATACAGGCTGTCAAAGTGATCCCTTATCCTTCCTTAACCTCCCTTATCCTCTTTGGTCGAGTTTCCTCTCTTCTCTTCACTAAGTTACCTTCTCATCCCATCAGATAACTTCCCCAAGTAGTTACTGTGGTTAAAATAAAGTTACCACAGTAAAACTCTAAAGTTACTGTCTCAGCCTCCTTGGTCTTCATCTCAATACTCCCCCTCAAGCTTGACCATGTAGAACAAGTCAAGCTTGGAAACCATGAAGACCTCCCTCGTTAAAAACCTCACCAAGTAAAACCCATTGGGATAAAACCTTGATGAGGGAAAAAGAGTGGAGACTCCATGGTTAAGGGGCTCAGCTCCTAGGAGTCAGATCAATGAGTCCAAGCCTTGACAGTATGGACTCCATTGTCTTCAATCTCGCTGCCTTAGTAAACACATCTGCAAGCTGATCTTCACTTCTTGTATAACATGGCAGAATCACTCCTAAGATGATCATCTGCCTCACCTTATGACAATCCACCTCTATGTGCTTTGTTCTCTCATGAAACACTGAATTGGAGGCAATGTGGATAGCTGCTTGATTGTCACAATGCATTGTCATAGGTGTGGCCTGCTCGATCTCCAAGTGCTTCAAGATCCCCTTGATCCACACCAACTCATTTGTAAGCTTCAACATAGCTCTATACTCAGCTTCAGCACTTGAACAGGAGATGACCTTCTGCTTCTTACTCTTCCAAGTAACCAGATTCCCTCCAATGAATGTACAATACCCAGTAGTTGATCTCCTGTCCACTCTATCTCCTGCCCAATCAGCATCACAATACCCAACCACTTCTGTACTGCCATTGCAACCCATCCAAACTCCTTGTCCATGTGAGCCACTCAAATACCTCAGTATCCTATCAACCATCTTCCAGTGATGTACCTTTGGCGCCTGCATATGTTGGCTCACTTGATTCACAGCAAAGCATATATCAGGTCTGGTGATAGTCAAGTAGATCAGCTTACCCACCATCCTCCTATACAGCTTAGCATCCTCAAACAACTGGTTCTCTTCAACCTCCCCCTCACGCAAGACCTTATACCCTTCCTCAAGAGGTGTCTTAGCTATCTTCCCTCCAAGCACATCAGTCTCCTTCAGCATATCCATAGTATACTTCCTTTGAGACATAAACAAACCCTCCTTAGATCTGCATATCTCAATCCCCAAAAAATACTTCATCTCTCCCAAGTCTTTAATATCAAACACAGACTTGAGAAACTCTTTGGTGGCTTTAATCCCAGCCTTATCACTCCCTGTGATAATCAAATCATCCACATACACCAAAATCACTATGATCCCTGATGGTCCAACCAGTGTGAAGAGTGTATGATCTAGTTCAGACTTCCTGAACCCTCTCCCATTGAGAGTTGTACTAAGCTTCTGTACCAAGCTCTAGGAGACTGCTTCAGCCCATATATAGCCTTCTTCAATCTCAAAACATTCCCTGGCTTTACTAGATGCTCAAGACCAGGAGGTGGATGCATGTATACTTCATCTTCAAGTTCACCTTGCAAGAAAGCATTCTTCACATCCATTTGCCACAAATCCCACTCCAAGTTTGTTGCAATAGATAACACAATTCGAATTGTGTGAAGCTTGGCCACTGGTGCAAAAGTATCAATGTAATCTTCCCCATAAGTCTGTGTAAATCCTCTTGCAACCAGCCTAGTCTTGCGCCTATCTATCTCCCCATTTGCAAGGTACTTGATGGTGAAGATCCATCTGCTTGAAACTGCCTTCTTCCCTTTAGGTAACTCACTCTCATACCAAGTATCATTCCTGATCATTGCATCCCTTTCATCTCCTACTGAATCTCTCCAAACCTTGTGCTTCATAGCTTCTTCATAAGATCTTGGTATCTCATTCTCATCCAAGTTACACATAAACACCATGTGCTCTTCTGGAAACTCTGCAAAGGAACACACGGCTTGAGAGGGATGCTCCACAGCCTGGGCATTGTAGTACACTCTCGTGTTTACCCAGTTGGAAGGATCCCTCCTTACCCTTGTGCTCCTCCGCAAGGTCTCAACCTGTTCTTCAGCCTGAACATTCTCTTGTGCTTCCTCTCTTAAACCAGTAGGTTCTCCCTGCTCATTACCACCTGACTGAGCTTCACTAATGAACTCCTAGGATGTTTCTTTGGATTGAACTGGATAGATCCTTGTATAAACGAATCAGAGACTCAAGTTTATCAAGGTGATGGATCGTATGGTGACACAAAGAGTTGCGGAATGGCTCCTTGATACTCCTAGATGACTAGCTTGGATATTACACACCAAAATAGACACCCTTAGTTGTTGGATATGACACACCAACGAGATTCACTCAAGACTTGATAAGAAGTAAAGAGAGAACAAAGAAATCTGATAGATTTTGTAGAAAAAAGATTGTTATTAAAAGAGAGAACGCAAACAAACTTATATAGAGAAGTATGGAACAGGCTCCATATTCTCGAGATCATTAAAGGGAACAGGCTCCCTTGGAACTACAACAAAGACTAAAGACTTATTCAAATTCGAAAAGAGTTTTAAAACATGAAATAAAAACCATAGTTTAAAAATAACATAAGGTGGAACCATGATACATCATCTAAGGTTTATGTAAGTAACTTGTGGCCTCATTAAAAACCTGCCTTTGGAAAACCCAATGGGACAAAACCAAAGGTTAGGAAAAGAGCACACACAAGCACTTGCTTAGATGATGATCAGTTTGAAACCATTGCTTGAATGAGTGTCTTGATTGATCAAACGTCCATCAAGGCCGTCTTCTTGCTTCCATGAGATCATAAGTAGACTCCCAACAGCTTCTTTGAGTCTTCTAGCTTTGGCGCGAGTGATGGGACCTGGTGGAATGACTAAGGCATCATCTTCTTCCCTTGATTTGTCTTTGAACTCTTCATCTCCATCCTTGTGCCGGTCCATGATCATATCATCCCCTCCCTCTTGAAAAGGATTTGTCCTCAAATCTGGCTCATCTGCAAAATAAGGAATCAAGTCAGTGATATTAAAACTATTGCTCACATCATACCTTCCTTGGAGATCCAGCTTGTAAGCATTGTTGCCGATTTTCTTTATGATCTCAAATGGTCCATCAATCCTTGGCATGAGCTTGGATTTCCTCTCATTAGGAAATCTTTCTTTCCTTAGGTGAATCCAGACTTGATCACCCACTTCAAAGACTCTTTCACGCCTCCCCTTGTTTGCTTGTTTGGCATATTGCTTAGTCTTCTCTTCTATGTTGCGCCTTGCTTGTTCATGAAGTTGTTGTACCTTCTCTGCCTTCTTCTTGCCATCAAGACTAACTCTTTCACACTCAGGTAAAGGTATTAGATCCAAAGGAGAGATGGGATTGAACCCATAAACAATTTCAAATGGAGAAAACTTAGTAGCAGAATGCACAGCATGATTATATGCAAATTCACAATGAGGCAAACAATCTTCCCATGATTTCAAGTTCTTCTTTATAATTGCACGCAAGAGTGTACCAAGAGTTCTATTAACTACTTCAGTCTGACCATCAGTTTGTGGGTGACAAGTAGTAGAAAATAATAGCTTAGTGCCTAGTTTAGACCAGAGAGTTTTCCAAAAGTAGCTTAGAAACTTAGTATCTCTATCAGATACAATAGTCTTAGGCATGCCATGTAAACGCACAATCTCCTTAAAGAACAAGTTAGCTACATGCAATGCATCATCAGTTTTATGACAAGCAATGAAGTGTGCCATCTTAGAAAATCTATCAACTACCACAAAGATTGAATCTTTACCAGTACGAGTTCTAGGCAATCCAACAATGAAGTCCATAGAGATATCATTCCAAGGATGATAAGGGATGGGTAAAGGAGTGTACAAACCATGGTTTTGGACTTTGGACTTAGCTTGTTTACAAGTTGCACACCTTTCACAGAGTCTTTCCACATCTCTTTTCATCCGCGGCCAGTAGAAGTGATCCTGCAAGGTCTTGAGAGTTTTTGCGACACCAAAATGTCCCATGAGGCTTCCTCCATGAGATTCCCTAACAAATAAATCTCTCAAAGAACAATTAGGCACACAAAGTCTATTATCATAGAAAAGAAATCCATCCTGCCTAAAGTAATGTCCAGCAGCAAATTTCTCACAAGACTTATAAGCATCTTTAAATTCAGGATCATTCTCATACATTACTTTAATCTGCTCAAATCCTAATAGCTTAACATCAAGAGTGTTCAAGAGAACATACCTTCTGGATAGTGCATCAGCAACTATGTTTTCCTTACCTTGTTTATACTTGATGACATAAGGAAATGTCTCAATGAACTCAACCCACCTTGCGTGTCTCTTGCTGAGTTTGTTTTGGCTTTTAAGGTACTTGAGAGACTCATGATCAGTGTGAATGACAAACTCCTTGGGCCATAGGTAATGCTGCCATGTCTGCAAAGCCCTCACCAAAGCGTAGAGTTCCTTGTCATAAGTAGCATAGTTGAGAGTCGCTCCTCCTAGTTTCTCACTGAAATATGCTATGGGTCTCTTCTCCTGCATAAGAACAGCACCAATTCCAATTCCTGAAGCATCACATTCAATTTCAAAAGTTTTATTGAAATCAGGAAGTATAAGAAGAGGGGCATTAGTAAGCTTCTCTTTTAGGCATTGAAAGGCAAGTTCTTGTGCTTCTCCCCATTTGAATCCAACTTCTTTCTTGATCACCTCAGTCAATGGAGCGGCTATGGTGCTAAAATCTTTTACAAACCGTCGGTAGAAGCCAGCTAATCCATGGAAGCTTCGCACTTCACTGATGGTTTTAGGAATCGGCCACTCTTGTATTGCTTTCACCTTCTCTTGATCTACCTTTACTCCATCTGCACTCACAACAAAGCCTAAAAAACCAAGTGATCCGTTCCAAAAGTACACTTCTTAAGGTTAGCAAAAAGAGATTCCTTTCTAAGCACATCAAGAACAGCTCTAAGATGTCCTATATGATCATTAAAGCTCTTACTGTATACAGGATGTCATCAAAGTATACCACAACAAATATGCCAATGAATGATCTAAGAACATGATTCATTAATCTCATGAATGTACTAGGTGCATTGGTTAATCCAAATGGCATGACTAACCACTCATAAAGACCATGTTTAGTTTTGAATGCAGTTTTCCATTCATCTCCTTCTTTCATCCTAATCTGATGGTATCCACTTTTCAAATCAATCTTAGAAAATATGCAGGAACCATGCAATTCATCAAGCATATCATCTAATCTAGGAATAGGATGGCGATACTTTACAGTGATGTTGTTGATGGCTCTACAATCAACACACATGCGCCAGCTTCCATCTTTCTTAGGCACAAGAAGCACTGGTACTGCACATGGGCTCATGCTCTCACGGATATGCCCCTTTGCCATCAACTCCTCAACTTGTTTTTGCAGTTCTTTAGTCTCCACGGGATTAGTCCTATAAGCTGGCCTATTTGGAAGTGTAGAACCAGGGACAAAATCAATCTGATGCTCAATCCCTCTAAGAGGTGGAAGACCAATTGGATTATCTTCAGGAAATACATCTTCAAATTCCTGTAAAAGACACTTAATTTCACTCGGATATACCGGTGTTGGGTCAGTAACATTCAAAAGAGACTCTTTAAAGATAAGTAAAAGAATAGATTGATGAGCATTGAGAGTTCTTTTGATTTCACCCGAGTTGGCATAGAGACTATGCTGCTTCTTTGATTCAGGTTTGAGGTCTATTTCTTTCTTCTTTTGTAGCTGCAGTTGATCTTGATGAACTTCCTTTGGTGTTAGAGGAACCAGCACAGTCTTCTTTCCTTTGAACTCAAACGTGTGCTTGTTGGTGTAGCCATCATGTATCACTCGTCTATCTGATTGCCATGGCCGACCAAGAAGGATATGTCCAGCTTCCATAGGCAGTACATCACAGAGAACCTCATCCTCATACCTTCCAATTGCAATGGGAACCGAAACCTGACTAGAAACCCTCATTTCTCCTTCTTCATTCAACCATTGAAGCCGGTAGGGCTTTGGATGTTTCTGTACTTGGAGGCCAAGCTTCTTTACCATAGTTTCACTAGCTACATTCACACAACTTCCTCCATCAATGATAAGACTACAGACCTTTCCTTGCACAAGGCACCGAGTGTAGAATAGATTCTCTCTCTGTTCTTGCTCTTCAGCTTTACTTTGCAAACTCAAAGTTCTTCTAGCCACCAATAGCCTTCCTTTCACGGGTTCTTCTTCATATTCTTCTTCAATAAGCGCCTTACACTCAGACTCTGAAAGCTCATCCTCAGATTCATACTCTCCATTCTCAAGAAGAATCATGATTCTTTTATTGGTGCACTCATTTGCATAATGGCCTCTACCCTGACACTTAAAGCACTTAACATCTCTAGCTCTTGCACTTGAAACCTCGGCCTTTCCTTTATCCTTGCTGTAAAAGGAATTTGGCTTTGAGTCTTCTTTCAGTTGCGGTTTGCTTTCCTTTTGATAGCTAGACTTTTCTTCTTTAGTTCCCTGAAGTCTGGTGTTGTAACGAGAGTGAGAATGGCCCTTCCTCTTAACTTGTTGCTCAACTTTGTGAAGCATCTCCTCTATCTCCACATAGTGCTGCATCTCAACATTATCTTGTATCTCTCGGTTGAGACCTCCTAAGAACCTAGATAGTAGCTTCTTTATCTTCAGAAACACGAGCTCTCAGCATCAACAGCTCCATGTCTTGATAGTATTCTTCAACAGATCGAGATCCTTGGGTGAGTCTTCTTAACTTCTGGTGCAAGTCGCGATGATAGTGATTTGGCACAAATCTTTTACGCATGAGAGCCTTCATCTCGTGCCATGTTTCAACGGGATACTCTTGGTTAAGTCTCCTGGTAGTCACAAGCTGGTCCCACCAACTCAGCGCATAGTCATGGAACTCAGTTGCTGCTATCTGAATTCTTTGGGCATTGGTGTAGTGCTTACAGTTAAACACCAACTCCATCTTCTTTTCCCATTCCAAGTAAGCATCCGGATCAACTTTGCCATGGAAAGGAGGTATCTTCAGCTTTAAACCAGCAAGATCATCTCTGTAAGTTCTCCTTTCATCATGATCTCTTCTATGTCTCCTTCTACTATCTCTAGAAGAGGAACTGCTGTGCGTGGCTCGGTTACGCTCATAGTAGTGGTCTGTTTCTTGTGATTCAGCATGCTCTCTCGGGGTTTCATCACGTCTTTCTCGTCTAGACTCATTGCTATGACCTTGGCCCGTAGCTTGCCTTATCTCTTGCCTTATTTCATCGCGAAGTTCCTTCATACTGCTCTTGATCATATCAGCAACGGTAGTGATCATCGTTTGGTTTAATTGCTCAGTCATCTGATCTCTCAATAACTTGTTCTGTCTCACGAGTTCTGCTTCATCTTCCGACTCTCTCACCATGGTACCTGATTCAGAAAACACTCAAACAAGTAAGATGTTCACAAGAATCAAATCAGAACAATTAGTCGACGCGGAAACAACTTTCAAAAGATTCAAAAGATAGAAAACTTGCAGATCACGGATTAGAGAATTCAAATCGACAAGACTAAGATTAGATCTATCAATTTTGGATTTATGCAGATCAGATTCAAGACAAATAAGAACAGATCTATCACAGAAACAACACAAATCAAGTTATTCAGCAAGTGATTCGACAGATCAAGCGATTCGATTACTTCCTTCACACGGATCGGATGAGTTTGATTCAAAATATGATAAGAACACTTAGATCTAATAGGATTCAACACAGACGATTAGCAATCAGGTGATATGCTACTCAGATGATACGAGAAACAACAACAGATCGCAGATCTATCAATGGTAATCAAAGAAGTTGAAAAGTTTATTTGAAACAGAAGAGAAATCGAAAACTTCCCAATCCAAAGCAGCTCTGATACCACTTAATGAACTCCTAGGATGTTTCTTTGGATTGAATTGGATAGATCCTTGTATAAACGAATCAGAGACTCAAGTTTATCAAGGTGATGGATCGTTTGGTGACACAAAGAGTTGCGGAATGGCTCCTTGATACTCCTAGATGACTAGCTTGGATATTACACACCAAAATAGACACCCTTAGTTGTTGGATATGACACACCAACGAGATTCACTCAAGACTTGATGAGAAGTAAAGAGAGAACAAAGAAATCTGATAGATTTGTAGAAAAAGGATTGTGATTAAAAGAGAGAACGCAAACACACTTATATAGAGAAGTATGGAACAGGCTCCATATTCTCGAGATCATTAAAGGGAACAGGCTCCCTTGGAACTACAACAAAGACTAAAGACTTATTCAAATTCGAAAAGAGTTTTAAAACATGAAATAAAAACCATAGTTTAAAAATAACCTAAGGTGGAACCGTGATACATCATCTAAGGTTTATGTAAGTAACTTGTGGCCTCATTAAAAACCTTCCTTTGGAAAACCCAATGGGACAAAACCAAAGGCTAGGAAAAGAGCACACACAAGAACTTGCTTAGATGATGATCAGTTTGAAACCATTGCTTGAATGGTGATAAGAGTGTCTTGATTGATCAAACGTCCATCAAGGCCGTCTTCTTGCTTCCATGAGATCATAAGTAGACTCCCAACAGCTTCTTTGAGTCTTCTAGCTTTGGCGCGAGTGATGGGACCTGGTGGAATGACTAAGGCATCATCTTCTTCCCTTGATTTGTCTTTGAACTCTTCATCTCCATCCTTGTGCCGGTCCATGATCATATCATTCACTCTCTACTTCCTGTGTCTCCTCCTGATCATGCTGACCTGAATCCTCTTGGTTCTGCTCCTGCTCCCCTGATTCAGATCCATTCCCCCTCTCATGATCAAGAGGGGTTGTTCCTCCGCTTCTCCAGCTTGATTAGAAGGTCCGGTTCTTCCTGGTTCCTGATCTTGGGATAATCCTATCCCTAGCCTCTCCAACAACACTCTCAATGTTGTTGCCTTCTCTGATGGAGCTCGGGACAGATCCTCTAGGTCTTCCCATTTCTTCTCCTCATAATACCCTTTAGACTCAACAAACTTCACTTCTCTAGATACCATAACCCTCCTAGTTATTGGATCATAACATTTGTAGCCTTTCTGAGTGATTGAGTACCCAATGAACATAGCTTTAGTACTCTTTGCTTCTAGCTTGTTCCTTCTTTCTCCGGGAATCATCACATAACATAAGCACCCAAAGACTCTCAAATGATCAATGTGTGGCTTGGCCTTGTTCAATACTTCAAAGGGAGACAGTTTCTTCAAACACGGGTTGGCACTCTATTGATGAGATAGCAAGCAGTCTGAACAGCATCACTCCAAAACCTCTTAGGGACATTCATGTGGAACATGATTGATCTCGCAACCTCCATCAAATGTCTGTTCTTCCTCTCAGCCACCCCATTTTGTTGTGGTGTGTAAGGACAGCTAGTTTGTTGCACAATCCCATGCTTTGCAAGATGACTCTTGAAAGCATTGCTAGTGTATTCTCCTCCATTATCAGACCTCAGAATCCTCACAGTGGCATTGTACTGATTAGTAACATATGCTTGGAAGTTCATGAAGGCTTCTAGGACTCTGTCTTTGGAGGGAATCATGGTGATCCATGTGTACTTGGACTTCTCATCAATGAAAGTCACAAAGTACTTATGGCTGTCTCTAGACATACAGGGAGCTGTCCACACGTCTGAATGCACCAGATCAAAGCAATTCTCATATCTGGTTTCTGATGTTGGGAAGACAGTCCTACAGTGCTTTCCAAGTATACAAGCTTCACACTCCAAGTGATTGAACGCCATACTTGGTAGAATCAGTTCAATTGCCTTGGCATGAGGATGTCCCAGCCTTGCATGCCATGTGAGATTATCACACCTATCCGTTGTGCTGCTTAAACACACAGACTCCACAGGACTAGGCGCCTCAGTTGTTTGGAGATGATAGAGCTGATGCTTGCTGTCTCCTCTGCCAATAACCCTTCCAGTCTTCAAATCCTGGAACTCAACTTCATTTGGTCTGAAAACCACTTGACAATCCAGATCAACTGTAGCCTTCTTAACTGAGATTAGATTGGATGTAAACTGAGGTAGGTAGAAGGCAGTGGAGTTCTTCTTCAAACAGCTTGAGGTTTCCCACTCCTTCTATTGGGATCCTGGTACCATTGGCTATCATGACACTCCCTGTTGCTGCTTTAACCTCACTGATTAGTCTCTTGTCACTGATCATGTGGTGTGTTGCTCCAGAGTCAATGATGATGGGTTTAGATGTGGATGCTTTGGCAGGAGCACCCAGACTCCGGGTCGTAGCCAAAGCATACACATGCTTAACCAACTCATCCCATTCCTTCTTTGTCACACACTCATCTGCCCTCTTGGTATCCATTCCTCTCATATCCGCACTGTCTCCTACTGTTTCTCCCATGTAAGCTGAGTATGAACACTCTCCTATAACCATCTGCTGAAGTACATCCTTGATTCTCTTCAAGATTACACTCATCCTGTCACTTAAGTGCTCAGACTCGCTATCCTTTCTCCATGCCCTTCTCTTCATTAACCACTCCTTAGAAAGTTTTCTCAACCTTCCCCTCTTACAGCTTGTACCTCCCTTCCATCTTTCTGGCTTCCTGTTCATTTCCCACACATCACAAGTATATTTAACAAGCTCACATACCTCTTCCATAAGGAAGCTGAAGATCACATCTTGCTTCCTCCTTTCTTGACAACATCTCGGATTTGATGTGTGTGTCTTCACCACATCTAGCTCTGACCATACTTCTCTCAGCCTTCCCACAAGCTGATAACACTCATCCTTTCCTTGTCTCAAGCCGCGGATCACCCCTCTGTCCTCAACGACTCTCACAAGCTTGGACTTGCCTAAAGTTGCTTCAATCTCACTCTTTGTAGTGTTTCCTTGAACAACTTCATTTCCCAGCTTCAGACCTCTTGTCTGACCTTCTTCAGTAGCCATTTCCATGAAAGGTTTCCCCTTTCCATGACTACTCCATAACCCACAGCTTTCCAAAGCTCTTTTTGCCCATCTTGACCAATCGCCATCCCTCTCTTCTTCAAGCTCCATGGTTGTACTAGATCTGTGCTTCATTTCCATGTTGAGATAGTTTGAATCCATCAGAATATCTCACACCACTCAGATAATAAAGACCAGAACTCAAGAACACCAAGAACACTCAAGAACCCTCAAGAACACTCAAGAACACCCAGATTTTATGAAAAACGAAATCACACTCTCCCCTTTTTAGCAACCTGGCTCTGATACCATATACACTTTTGTGTATTAGAGCATGATTCAACCAATCAGGATAATCAGATGAAAAGATTAAAGAGATTAAGAGATTCTAGTGAGAGAATAAAGAGAGAGAGACTCAAAACTCCATCAATTAATAACTGATGAGGTTTACAAGTATTAATAGAGAGAGCAACAAGGAAATTCGAAATGGTTAAGCATGTGTAGTCAAAGGACAGGCTGGAACTCCTTTTGAATCACTTGGCTGTGCTTTCTCACATGCTTGCACTAGTATAAAGGTAACTTCTCCTTTCCAGCATCATACAGGCTGTCAAAGTGATCCCTTATCCTTCCTTAACCTCCCTTATCCTCTTTGGTCGAGTTTCCTCTCTTCTCTTCACTAAGTTACCTTCTCATCCCATCAGATAACTTCTCCAAGTAGTTACTGTGGTTAAAATAAAGTTACCACAGTAAAACTCTAAAGTTACTGTCTCAGCCTCCTTGGTCTTCATCTCAATATCTTACATCGCGATTAATCCTGGTTTGATTAGAATGACAAAGAAGCTGTCATATTCCCAAACAGGAAAACTGGGATCACCTGATTTGAAAGTGGGATAGCTTCTTCATCCTAACTCCTATGAGATTTATTCAGCTTCCAGATGATTCTCCACTACTTTATGTATCAAAATCAAGCTTCTTACATCGCGATTCATCCTGGTTTGATTAGAATGACAAAGAAGCTGTCATATTCCCAAACAGGAAAACTGGGATCACCTGATTTGAAAGTGGGATAGCTTCTTCATCCTAACTCCTATGAGATTTATTCAGCTTCCTGGTGATTCTCCACTACTTTATGTTCAAAATCAAGCTTCTTACATCGCGATTCATCCTGGTTTGATTAGAATGACAAAGAAGCTGTCATATTCCCAAACAGGAAAACTGGGATCACCTGATTTGAAAGTGGGATAGCTTCTTCATCCTAACTCCTATGAGATTTATTCAGCTTCCTGGTGATTCTCCACTACTTTATGTATCAAAATCAAGCTTCTTACATCGCGATTCATCCTGGTTTGATTAGAATGACAAAGAAGCTGTCATATTCCCAAACAGGAAAACTGGGATCACCTGATTTGAAAGTGGGATAGCTTCTTCATCCTAACTCCTATGAGATTTATTCAGCTTCCTGGTGATTCTCCACTACTTTATGTATCAAAATCAAGCTTCTTACATCGCGATTCATCCTGGTTTGATTAGAATGACAAAGAAGCTGTCATATTCCCAAACAGGAAAACTGGGATCACCTGATTTGAAAGTGGGATAGCTTCTTCATCCTAACTCCTATGAGATTTATTCAGCTTCCTGGTGATTCTCCACTACTTTATGTTTCAAAATCAAGCTTCTTACATCGCGATTCATCCTGGTTTGATTAGAATGACAAAGAAGCTGTCATATTCCCAAACAGGAAAACTGGGATCACCTGATTTGAAAGTGGGATAGCTTCTTCATCCTAACTCCTATGAGATTTATTCAGCTTCCTGGTGATTCTCCACTACTTTATGTATCAAAATCAAGCTTCTTACATCGCGATTCATCCTGGTTTGATTAGAATGACAAAGAAGCTGTCATATTCCCAAACAGGAAAACTGGGATCACCTGATTTGAAAGTGGGATAGCTTCTTCATCCTAACTCCTATGAGATTTATTCACTTCCTGGTGATTCTCCACTACTTTATGTATCAAAATCAAGCTTCTTACATCGCGATTCATCCTGGTTTGATTAGAATGACAAAGAAGCTGTCATATTCCCAAACAGGAAAACTGGGATCACCTGATTTGAAAGTGGGATAGCTTCTTCATCCTAACTCCTATGAGATTTATTCAGCTTCCTGGTGATTCTCCACTACTTTATGTATCAAAATCAAGCTTCTTACATCGCGATTCATCCTGGTTTGATTAGAATGACAAAGAAGCTGTCATATTCCCAAACAGGAAAACTGGGATCACCTGATTTGAAAGTGGGATAGCTTCTTCATCCTAACTCCTATGAGATTTATTCAGCTTCCTGGTGATTCTCCACTACTTTATGTTTCAAAATCAAGCTTCTTACATCGCGATTCATCCTGGTTTGATTAGAATGACAAGAAGCTGTCATATTCCCAAACAGGAAAACTGGGATCACCTGATTTGAAAGTGGGATAGCTTCTTCATCCTAACTCCTATGAGATTTATTCGACTTCCTGGTGATTCTCCACTACTTTATGTATCAAAATCAAGCTTCTTACATCGCGATTCATCCTGGTGTGATAGAATGACAAAGAAGCTGTCATATTCCCAAACAGGAAAACTGGGATCACCTGATTTGAAAGTGGGATAGCTTCTTCATCCTAACTCCTATGAGATTTATTCAGCTTCCCGGTGATTCTCTATCACTTTTAGTGATGTTTAGAGTGATCTGAGTATTTAGGAAAGATTAGAAGAGATTTAGAGAAGATTAAAGTATAAAATGAGATTAAGAGTCTAAGTAAGAACTAGAGAGAGACTAAGAGAGACTCATAACTTGCTTAACATTAATAATGAGAGAGTTTACACTTATATAGGAAGCTTAAGACACTAGGGTTTCGATTACATAAAGTAGAAAGCATGTGAGGTCAATAACCAGCTAAGAGCTCATTTGAATCCTTCCAATGAGAGTCTCCACATGTGTAAGGCATCTTTGAATATGCCTTTACCTTTCCAGCCTATGACAGGCTGTCAGACGCGCCTCCTTATCCTTCTAATGTTCAGCTCAACTTCAGGTTCACGGTAAGTAAGGTAAAGTAACTCCAGCCTGTTTACATTTCACCTTGGCCGAGTTACTTCTTGCGGATGGTCGTTGGTACGGCCTGCGTCCGTACTGCTCTCCCTATCCGTACTGTCTGTCCGTACATGCTCCTTCTCTTACTTGCTTATTAACTCCTCAACACTTCTACACCCTCTTGGACTTCTTCTTCATATTATAGTGCACTCTTCTCAACACTCCCCCTCAAGCTTAGCTTTGTGAAAGCCTAAGCTTGGACAGCCATGAGATCTTCCTCATTAAAAACCTCACTAAGGAAAACCCATTGGGATAAAACCTTAATGAGGGAAAAAGAGTAAAGATCTCACAGCTAAGGGGATCAGCTCCTTCTCTTCCCAAGATCTATGAGTCCCAATCTAATGTGAATGGACTCCATAGTCTTTTGTCTTGCCGCCTTGGTGAACACATCAGCCAACTGATCTTCACTTCTCGTATAGCAAGGTAAGATCACTCCAAGCACAATCATCTGTCTCACCTTGTGGCAATCAACCTCAATGTGCTTGGTTCTCTCATGGAACACCGAGTTGGATGCAATGTGAATGGCAGCTTGATTGTCACAATGCATTGTCATTGGAGTGGCTTGATCAATCTCCAAGTGCTTCAAGATGCCTTTGATCCACACCAACTCGTTTGTCAGCTTCAGCATGGCTCTATACTCAGCTTCAGCACTTGAACATGACACCACCTTCTGCTTCTTGCTCTTCCAAGTCACCAAGTTGCCTCCAATGAATGTGCAATAGCCGGTAGTTGATCTCCTATCAGCTCTATCTCCTGCCCAATCAGCATCACAATAGCCCACCACTTCTGAGCTTCCATTGCATCCCATCCAAACCCCTTGATCCGGCGAGCCATTTAGATACATCAGCAGCCTCTCCACCATACGCCAATGATGTTCCTTGGGAAGCTGCATGTGTTGACTCACCTGATTCACAGCAAAGCATATATCAGGTCTTGTGATGGTAAGATAAATCAATTTGCCAACAAGTTTTCTATAGAGTTTAGGATCATGAAATGGCTTGCTGTCTTCAATCTCCCCCTCTCTTGGTACTTTGTAGCCATCCTCCATTGGCATCCTTGCTGTCTTGCCTCCATAAGCACCTGCACCTTTCAAAAGATCAAGTGTATACTTTCTTTGGGACATGAACAAACCTTCCTTGGATCTACAAATCTCAATTCCAAGGAAGTATTTCATTTCTCCCAAGTCTTTGATTTCAAACATAGACTTTAGAAACTCCTTGGTTGCTTTGATACCTTCCTTATCACTTCCTGTGATAATGATATCATCCACATACACAAGGAGAGCAACCATACCTGAGGGTGTCGTGAGTGTAAAGAGAGTGTGATCCAACTCTGACTTCTTGAAGCCTCGGCCGTTTAAGGTTGTGCTCAACTTGTTATACCAAGCTCTTGGTGATTGCTTCAACCCATAAATAGCTTTCTTTAGCCTCAGTACATTCCCTCTCTTCACTAGATGTTCCAGACCTGATGGAGGATACATATAGACTTCATCCTCAAGTTCTCCTTGTAGAAATGCATTCTTTACATCCATTTGCCACAATCCCCATCCAAGGTTCACAGCCAAGCTTAAAACAATCCTAATGGTGTGTAGCTTGGCCACTGGTGCAAATGTTTCAATGTAATCCTCTCCATATGTCTGAGTGAACCCTCTTGCTACTAGTCTAGTCTTCTTCCTCTCAATCGACCCATCAGCCTTGTACTTGATTGTAAAGATCCATCTACTAGACACAGCTTTCTTCCCTTTTGGTAGTTCACTCTCATACCATGTATCATTCTTTATCATAGCTCCTGCCTCAGCTCCTACTGATTCCTTCCATTCCTTATCCTCCATTGCCTCTTCATAGCTTCTTGGAATGTGATTCTCATCCAAGTTTACCATGAATGCGCAATGTGCTTCTGGATATTGAGCAAAAGAACACACGGCCTGAGTAGGATGCTTCACAGCTTGGGCATTGTAGTACACTCTTGTGTTTACCCAACTGGAAGGATCCTTTCTCAGCCTTGTACTTCTTCTCAATACTGGCCCTTCTTGCGCCATCTCTTGTTCTTCTTGTGGCAGCACACTTGTTTCAGATCTTTCTTCTCCTAGCTGACTTGCTTCAGCTCCTTCTTCCCTTAGCTGACTCTCTTCAGCTCCTTCTTCTTGATCATTTGATTCCACAGCTTGATCATGAGAGCCAGAACTCTCTTCTCTACTTGTTTCTTCACGGTTTGGAGTTCTTGTTTCATTCCCCCCCTCATGCTCAAGGTTGGAAGTCTGATGATCCGGGACTGGGGTAGTGCTTCTCCCCCCTTGATGTCCTTGATTCATGTTGATTCCAAGGCCTTCTAGGATAATCCTCAAGGTTTCAGCTCTATCAGAGGTAAGATCCTTCAAGTCTTCTTGAATCTGTTCCTCATAATATCCTTTCTCTTCAACAAACTTCACTTCTCTAGATACTAACACTCTCCTTGTGTTAGGATCATAGCACTTGTATCCTTTCTGACTTGATGAGTATCCAATGAACATTGCCTTTGAACTCTTAGCTTCTAGCTTGTTTCTTATCTCTCCAGGCACCATCACAAAACACAAACACCCAAAGACCTTCATATGCTCGAGAGAAGGCTTGTACTGATTCAGTACCTCAAATGGTGATTGTCCTTGAAGGATCAGAGTTGGTGTCCTGTTGATGAGATAACACGCCGTAGCAACAGCATCACTCCAAAACTTCTTAGGCACATTGGATTGAAACATCATGGACCTGGCTACTTCCATCAAATGCCTGTTCTTCCTCTCAGCCACACCATTCTGTTGTGGTGTATAGGGACAGCTTGTCTGATGAAGAATTCCATGCTGAGCTAGGTGTAGCTTGAATGCTTGTCCCGTGTACTCTCCTCCATTATCTGACCTGAAAATCTTTATCTTGGCATTGTAATGGTTAGTCACATAGGATTGAAAATTTTTAAATGCATCAAGTACCCTATCTTTGGTTGGAATTAAGGTTAACCAGGTGTATTTGGATTTTTCATCAATGAAAGTTACATAATACTTATGGTTTTCTCTAGATAGGCAAGGTGCAGTCCAAACATCAGAATGAATAAGATCAAAACACTTTTCATAAACAGTAGTAGACTTGGTAAAGACAGTTCTACAATGCTTGCCTAAAATGCAAGCTTCACAATCATTATTCTCAAAGGAAACACCTGGCAACATCAGTTTTAAAGCCTTATTATGAGGGTGTCCTAATCTAGCATGCCACAATGCATTTTTACTTAAACCAGAACTAGAAACAGAAGTAAACGAGCAGCTATATCTAGAAACAGGAGTGAGATCTTCAAGTAAATATAGCTCTCCTTTAGTCACTCCCTTTCCAATCATCTTGCTGCTTTTAATATCCTGAAACTTCACATCATTAGGACTGAATATAACATTGCATTGCAAATCAGTAGCACATTTCTTAACAGATAACAAGTTTGATGTAAATTCAGGCATATAAAAAGCTTTAGTTTCCTTATCAAATAGTTTAAGACTTCCTATTCCTCTAATAGGAATCTTATCTCCATTAGCAATCAGTACATTTCCATTCATTGGCACAATGTTTTTAATTAAGCTAGTGTCACTTATCATATGATGAGATGCACCTGAATCAATCACTAATGGCTTAATGTCATGAGAACTAGCAATATGCGCAAGGATACTAGATGGTTTGAATGCATGATCATTTCTAGCAAAGTTTGCAATCCTAGATTGATTTACCATTTCTATCAAGCTCTCATGCATCCTATCAGTTCTAGTTAGATTCTCATAGTTCTCTACCACCCTAGCACCAAAAGAATACCCAAAGATGTTACCATTCTCCTTGAACATCTTAATGAGAGCATCAAGGTCGGATCTCCTTAGATACTCTTGATCATTGTTCCCACGGTTGCTTGATGCTCCAGTGTAGGCTACAAGAGACTTTCCATCACCTGCCTCACGCCCATCTATCTCCTTTCCTTTGCTTGTACCAGCTCCACTTGTCCATCCGAGACATTAGCCCTTGCCTCACGATCCTTCATGAACTTAGCCGGCTTGAGGTGAGGATGGAGTATCCAGCATTGGCTCTTCTTGTGGCCATGCTTCTTGCAGTGATCACAACTCCCATTGAACCTCCTCTCCTCAAACTTCCCATGCGCAGCCGCAGCCTTGTTTGCTTGTGGAGCTTCACTACCTTCCTCTTGAGTTGCTTGGCTTGCAAGGGAAAGGTCTCCTTTCTTTGCAAACAACCCAATGGAGCCTTGCTCCTTCTGAATCCGCGCACACACATCCTCAAGATCAGGTAGAGTGTCTTCTCTAAGCAGGTGCTGGATGAGACCGTTGTAAGCCGGGTTCAGCGTGAGGAGTAGCCCAAAGACCTTGTCTTGCTCTCTCCTCTTGTTAAGCTCATCAGCATCCGTTGTGCTTGGCCTAAGCATCTCCATCTCGGACCAGAGACTCCTGAATCTCCCTAGATGCTTGGTGAACTCCATGTCTTCTTGTACAAGGTTGTTGATGGCTTGCTTCACTTCAAACACTCGGCTTAGGTTTGACGTGTTGCCATACACCTTCTTCAAAGTATCCCACAGCTCCTTAGCAGACTCACAGTAGCTGTATGCATCCAGAATGGCCGGCTCAAGTGACGCATGAAGCACAGACATCACCAGCATGTCCTCTTGATGCCACTTCTCTTCCGCCTTGCTTGCAGCCTCACCATCATCCTCTCCTTGAGTGATGAGTTTTGGAGCTTCTCCGGGGGTGATGTGCTTCCACAACCCCTTGCTTCCCACCGTGGTTCTCACCATCCGAGACCACACCAAGTAGTTGGTTCCCTTGAAACACACAGCTACCTTCATGTTCATGTTCATCCCACTCTCCATGTTGAATGATGAACCCTCTAAGCTTCAGAAACTTTATCTTGAGTTGAATGACTTGTAGAAACCTTCACCGCCTCGATCTTCAACCCACACAGCTTCAGATGACACACCACAACCAGTCTTGAACTTGAAAAGTACCCAGAAACTCTCAAACACACAAGAACACACAAGAGTTTCTTCAAAGCTTCAACCTTGAGGCTTCAAAGAATCTCACACGACCTCAGGCTCTCACGAACCTGGCTCTGATACCATATCACTTTTAGTGATGTTTAGAGTGATCTGAGTATTTAGGAAAGATTAGAAGAGATTTAGAGAAGATTAAAGTATAAAATGAGATTAAGAGTCTAAGTAAGAACTAGAGAGAGACTAAGAGAGACTCATAACTTGCTTAACATTAATAATGAGAGAGTTTACACTTATATAGGAAGCTTAAGACACTAGGGTTTCGATTACATAAAGTAGAAAGCATGTGAGGTCAATAACCAGCTAAGAGCTCATTTGAATCCTTCCAATGAGAGTCTCCACATGTGTAAGGCATCTTTGAATATGCCTTTACCTTTCCAGCCTATGACAGGCTGTCAGACGCGCCTCCCTTATCCTTCTAATGTTCAGCTCAACTTCAGGTTCACGGTAAGTAAGGTAAAGTAACTCCAGCCTGTTTACATTTCACCTTGGCCGAGTTACTTCTTGCGGATGGTCGTTGGTACGGCCTGCGTCCGTACTGCTCTCCCTATCCGTACTGTCTGTCCGTACATGCTCCTTCTCTTACTTGCTTATTAACTCCTCAACACTTCTACACCCTCTTGGACTTCTTCTTCATATTATAGTGCACTCTTCTCAACATTCTCCACTACTTTATGTTTCAAAATGAAGCTTCTTACATCGCGATTTATCCTGGTTTGATTAGAATGACAAAGAAGCTGTCATATTCCCAAACAGGAAAACTGGGATCACCTGATTTGAAAGTGGGATAGCTTCTTCGTCCTAACTCCTATGAGATTTATTCAGCTTCCTGGTGATTCTCCACTACTTTATGTATCAAAATCAAGCTTCTTACATCGCGATTCATCCTGGTTTGATTAGAATGACAAAGAAGCTGTCATATTCCCAAACAGGAAAACTGGGATCACCTGATTTGAAAGTGGGATAGCTTCTTCATCCTAACTCCTATGAGATTTATTCAGCTTCCTGGTGATTCTCCACTACTTTATGTATCAAAATCAAGCTTCTTACATCGCGATTCATCCTGGTTTGATTAGAATGACAAAGAAGCTGTCATATTCCCAAACAGGAAAACTGGGATCACCTGATTTGAAAGTGGGATAGCTTCTTCATCCTAACTCCTATGAGATTTATTCAGCTTCCTGGTGATTCTCCACTACTTTATGTATCAAAATCAAGCTTCTTACATCGCGATTCATCCTGGTTTGATTAGAATGACAAAGAAGCTGTCATATTCCCAAACAGGAAAACTGGGATCACCTGATTTGAAAGTGGGATAGCTTCTTCATCCTAACTCCTATGAGATTTATTCAGCTTCCTGGTGATTCTCCACTACTTTATGTTTCAAAATCAAGCTTCTTACATCGCGATTCATCCTGGTTTGATTAGAATGACAAAGAAGCTGTCATATTCCCAAACAGGAAAACTGGGATCACCTGATTTGAAAGTGGGATAGCTTCTTCATCCTAACTCCTATGAGATTTATTCAGCTTCCTGGTGATTCTCCACTACTTTATGTATCAAAATCAAGCTTCTTACATCGCGATTCATCCTGGTTTGATTAGAATGACAAGAAGCTGTCATATTCCCAAACAGGAAAACTGGGATCACCTGATTTGAAAGTGGGATAGCTTCTTCATCCTAACTCCTATGAGATATTCAGCTTCCTGGTGATTCTCCACTACTTTATGTATCAAAATCAAGCTTCTTACATCGCGATTTATCCTGGTTTGATTAGAATGACAAAGAAGCTGTCATATTCCCAAACAGGAAAACTGGGATCACCTGATTTGAAAGTGGGATAGCTTCTTCATCCTAACTCCTATGAGATATATTCAGCTTCCTGGTGATTCTCCACTACTTTATGTATCAAAATCAAGCTTCTTACATCGCGATTCATCCTGGTTTGATTAGAATGACAAAGAAGCTGTCATATTCCCAAACAGGAAAACTGGGATCACCTGATTTGAAAGTGGGATAGCTTCTTCATCCTAACTCCTATGAGATTTATTCAGCTTCCTGGTGATTCTCCACTACTTTATGTATCAAAATCAAGCTTCTTACATCGCGATTCATCCTGGTTTGATTAGAATGACAAAGAAGCTGTCATATTCCCAAACAGGAAAACTGGGATCACCTGATTTGAAAGTGGGATAGCTTCTTCATCCTAACTCCTATGAGATTTATTCAGCTTCCGGTGATTCTCCACTACTTTATGTATCAAAATCAAGCTTCTTACATCGCGATTCATCCTGGTTTGATTAGAATGACAAGAAGCTGTCATATTCCCAAACAGGAAAACTGGGATCACCTGATTTGAAAGTGGGATAGCTTCTTCATCCTAACTCCTATGAGATTTATTCAGCTTCCTGGTGATTCTCCACTACTTTATGTTTCAAAATCAAGCTTCTTACATCGCGATTTATCCTGGTTTGATTAGAATGACAAAGAAGCTGTCATATTCCCAAACAGGAAAACTGGGATCACCTGATTTGAAAGTGGGATAGCTTCTTCATCCTAACTCCTATGAGATATATTCAGCTTCCTGGTGATTCTCCACTACTTTATTATCAAAATCAAGCTTCTTACATCGCGATTCATCCTGGTTTGATTAGAATGACAAAGAAGCTGTCCACATATTATCCAAAACAGGAAAACTGGAACACCTGATTTGAAAGTGGGATAGCTTCTTCATCCTAACTCCTATGAGATTTATTCAGCTCCTGGTGATTCTCCACTACTTTATGTATCAAAATCAAGCTTCTTACATCGCGATTCATCCTGGTTTGATTAGAATGACAAAGAGTTTGTCATATTCCCAAACAGGAAAACTGGGATCACCTGATTTGAAAGTGGGATAGCTTCTTCATCCTAACTCCTATGAGATTTATTCAGCTTCCTGGTGATTCTCCACTACTTTATGTTTCAAAATCAAGCTTCTTACATCGCGATTCATCCTGGTTTGATTAGAATGACAAAGAAGCTGTCATATTCCCAAACAGGAAAACTGGGATCACCTGATTTGAAAGTGGGATAGCTTCTTCATCCTAACTCCTATGAGATTTATTCAGCTTCCGGATGATTCTCCACTACTTTATGTATCAAAATCAAGCTTCTTATATCGCGATTCATCCTTGTTTGATTAGAATGACAAAGAAGCTGTCATATTCCCAAACAGGAAAACTGGGATCACCTGATATGAAAGTGGGATAGCTTCTTCATCCTAACTCCTATGAGATTTATTCAGCTTTTTGGTGATTCTCCACTACTTTATGTTTCAAAATCAAGCTTCTTACATTGCGATTCATCCTGGTTTGATTAGAATGACAAAGAAGCTGTCATATTCCCAAACAAGAAAACTGGGATCACCTGATTTGAAAGTGGGATAGCTTCTTCATCCTAACTCCTATGAGATTTATTCAGCTTCCTGGTGATTCTCCACTACTTTGTTAGTGAGCTTGTGTGATGAAAGGAGAAGCTGTTAAGCTTAGCATGTGAGGAGTCAAGTGGCGAAATGAAGAGACCACTCCTCACCATCTTAAACAAGGGAGTAAACCTGAACTTATCTCTTTAAATATATACATGATAAGTTTATCTCTTGAGGACTGATACACTTGTGGAATGTTGTATCAGGTACTTGGATACTCAATGAGCAGGAGCTAGGCGTGTCTTACCTGATGGAGATGGCAAGAAGCCACGAGAGAAGGGAAGACTCAGGCCGGTCCAAAGAAGAGTTCCAAGAAGTGTTGGTGGTGTGCAATGAACTGATGATCAACATTGCATCACGAGAAGAGGCCATGATCCAGAGTCTTTGTGTCCCTTACATTGCTGGTAAGGCACAAAGACTCACTGGCCAATCCCTAGGCCTTGGAGGCTTTACTCTTTTTCCCTCATCAAGGTTTTGTCCCAAAGGGTTTTCCTTGGTGAGGTTTTTAATGAGGAAGTTCTTCAAGGTTCCAAGCTTGACTTAGGATCAGCTAAAGTCAAGCTTGAGGGGGAGTGTTGACTTGAAGAAAAGAAATGGAGTGGTGAAGTGTTGAGTTGAGATTGAGTCTTGAGCAAGAATAGGGCAAGACCTCCGGAGATTGTCTATGAAGACTTTAGGAGTGTCTGAAGGTGTCAAGAAGTGCTCATATGGCTGTGCAAAGATAGGGCCAAGTCCAGGAGGGACTTAGAAGTGTGTTTGGGAGCAAATGGGTGAGTGTGCATACTTAGGGCGAGGCAGTACGGATGGTACGGACCTGTACGGATCCGTACGGACCGAGACAACCCGAGGAAACACAACTTGGCCATTTGAGATGTTTTGAGGTGGTGCAGAGTCCGGGACAAGATGTGCAAGCTTAGGGCGTGATCAGAACATGTCCGGGAGACGTTGTGCATACTTAGGGCTGATAAAAAGAAGTCTGGTCGTGAAGCATCAAAAGGGAATCAAGAAGATCCTTTGTGGAGGCAAGCGGCCAATGAGAGCAAAGATGGAGCTGATTGGTTACTTTGGAGGATGGACAGGCTGGCTTTGGCTGTAAAGCCGAAGGGAGCCACGACCATGAACATGGTCTGAATGAAGGCTTGATACATGGGAGCCTATAAGGAGCCAATGGGAGAACAGCCTTCCCTTTGACCAGTTTGAATCAACCAATCAGATATCATATAGCTCTCATCCAATCAAGACATTTCACACAGATTGCAATCTCAACTCTTCATCCTAGCCATCCATTTAGATTCAGTCATTTCTATCCATTAGATTAAGGGTTTATGAGTTTGCAAAATGTAAAGTCTATATAAGCCTATGTAATTGGCGATTTCAAGCCTTAAGGAAGTTTGGGGGATTTCCCCTCTCCACTTCATAATGAAATGTGTTCTTGAATCAGATTCTCTTTAATCTCTCCCTTTCTTATACTCTTAATCTCTCAAAGTCTCTTGTTTCTGATTTAAGTAAACACATAAACACTCTTATAAACTCTCTCTCTAAAATCACCTAAAAGAAACTCTAATCTTCTCAGCTTGCTCCATTGGAGCTTATACACACACACAACCTGAGATCTCTGAAAATCTCATATACTTTATGTATCAAAATCAAGCTTCTTACATCTCGATTCATCCTGGTTTGATTAGAATGACAAAGAAGCTGTCATATTCCCAAACAGGAAAACTGGGATCACCTGATTTGAAAGTGGGATAGCTTCTTCGTCCTAACTCCTATGAGATTTATTCAGCTTCCTGGTGATTCTCCACTACCTTATGTATCAAAATCAAGTTTCTTACATCGCGATTCATCCTGGTTTGATTAGAATGACAAAGAAGCTGTCATATTCCCAAACAGGAAAACTGGGATCACCTGATTTGAAAGTGGGATAGCTTCTTCATCATAACTCCTATGAGATTTATTCAGCTTCCTGGTGATTCTCCACTACTTTATGTATCAAAATCAAGCTTCTTACATCGTGATATGATCATGGACCGGCACAAGGATGGATATGAAGAGTTCAAAGACAAATCAAGGGAAGAAGATGATGCCTTAGTCATTCCACCAGGTCCCATCACTCGCGCCAAAGCTAGAAGACTCAAAGAAGCTGTTGGAAGTCTACTTATGATCTCATGGAAGCAAGAAGACGGCCTTGATGGACGTTTGATCAATCAAGACACTCTTATCACCATTCAAGCAATGGTTTCAAACTGATCATCATCTAAGCAAGTGCTTGTGCGTGCTCTTTTCCTAACCTTTGGTTTTGTCCCATTGGGTTTTCCAAAGGCAGGTTTTCAATGAGGCCACAAGTTACTTACATAAACCTTAGATGATGTATCACGGTTCCACCTTATGTTATTTTTAAACTATGGTTTTTATTTCATGTTTTAAAACTCTTTTCGAATTTGAATAAGTCTTTAGTCTTTGTTGTAGTTCCAAGGGAGCCTGTTCCCTTTAATGATCTCGAGAATATGGAGCCTGTTCCATACTTCTCTATATAAGTTTGTTTGCGTTCTCTCTTTTAATCACAATCCTTTTTCTACAAATCTATCAGATTTCTTTGTTCTCTCTTTACTTCTCATCAAGTCTTGAGTGAATCTCGTTGGTGTGTCATATCCAACAACTAAGGGTGTCTATTTTGGTGTGTAATATCCAAGCTAGTCATCTAGGAGTATCAAGGAGCCATTCCGCAACTCTTTGTGTCACCAAACGATCCATCACCTTGATAAACTTGAGTCTCTGATTCGTTTATACAAGGATCTATCCAGTTCAATCCAAAGAAGCATCCTAGGAGTTCATTAAGTGGTATCAGAGCTGCTTTGGATTGGGAAGTTTTCGATTTCTCTTCTGTTTCAAATAAACTCTTCAACTTCTTTGATTACCATTGATAGATCTGCGATCTGTTGTTGTTTCTCGTATCATCTGAGTAGCATATCACCTGATTGCTAATCATCTGTGTTGAATCCTGTTAGATCTAAGTGTTCTTATCATATTTTGAATCAAACTCATCCGATCCGTGTGAAGGAAGTAATCGAATCGCTTGATCTGTCGAATCACTTGCTGAATAATTTGATTTGTGTTGTTTCTGTGATAGATCTGTTCTTATTTGTCTTGAATCTGATCTGCATAAATCCAAAATTGATAGATCTAATCTTAGTCTTGTCGATTTGAATTCTCTAATCCGTGATCTACAAGTTTTCTATCTTTTGAATCTTTTGAAAGTTGTTTCCGCGTCGACTAATTGTTCTGATTTGATTCTTGTGAACATCTTACTTGTTTGAGTGTTTTCTGAATCAGGTACCATGGTGAGAGAGTCGGAAGAGGAAGCAGAACTCGTGAGACAGAACAAGTTATTGAGAGATCAGATGACTGAGCAATTAAACCAAACGATGATCACTACCGTTGCTGATATGATCAAGAGCAGTATGAAGGAACTTCGCGATGAAATAAGGCAAGAGATAAGGCAAGCTACGGGCCAAGGTCATAGCAATGAGTCTAGACGAGAAAGACGTGATGAAACCCCGAGAGAGCATGCTGAATCACAAGAAACAGACCACTACTATGAGCGTAACCGAGCCACGCACAGCAGTTCCTCTTCTAGAGATAGTAGAAGGAGATATAGAAGAGATCATGATGAAAGGAGAACTTACAGAGATGATCTTGCTGGTTTAAAGCTGAAGATACCTCCTTTCCATGGCAAAGTTGATCCGGATGCTTACTTGGAATGGGAAAAGAAGATGGAGTTGGTGTTTAACTGTAAGCACTACACCAATGCCCAAAGAATTCAGATAGCAGCAACTGAGTTCCATGACTATGCGCTGAGTTGGTGGGACCAGCTTGTGACTACCAGGAGACTTAACCAAGAGTATCCCGTTGAAACATGGCACGAGATGAAGGCTCTCATGCGTAAAAGATTTGTGCCAAATCACTATCATCGCGACTTGCACCAGAAGTTAAGAAGACTCACCCAAGGATCTCGATCTGTTGAAGAATACTATCAAGACATGGAGCTGTTGATGCTGAGAGCTCGTGTTTCTGAAGATAAAGAAGCTACTATGGCTAGGTTCTTAGGAGGTCTCAACCGAGAGATACAAGATAATGTTGAGATGCAGCACTATGTGGAGATAGAGGAGATGCTTCACAAAGCTATACTAGTTGAGCAACAAGTTAAGAGGAAGGGCCATTCTCACTCTCGTTACAACACCAGACTTCAGGGAACTAAAGAAGAAAAGTCTAGCTATCAAAAGGAAAGCAAACCGCAACTGAAAGAAGACTCAAAGCCAAATTCCTTTTACAGTAAGGATAAAGGAAAGGCCGAGGTTTCAAGTGCAAGAGCTAGAGATGTTAAGTGCTTTAAGTGTCAGGGTAGAGGCCATTATGCAAATGAGTGCACCAATAAAAGAATCATGATTCTTCTTGAGAATGGAGAGTATGAATCTGAGGATGAGCTTTCAGAGTCTGAGTGTAAGGCGCTTATTGAAGAAGAATATGAAGAAGAACCCGTGAAAGGAAGGCTATTGGTGGCTAGAAGAACTTTGAGTTTGCAAAGTAAAGCTGAAGAGCAAGAACAGAGAGAGAATCTATTCTACACTCGGTGCCTTGTGCAAGGAAAGGTCTGTAGTCTTATCATTGATGGAGGAAGTTGTGTGAATGTAGCTAGTGAAACTATGGTAAAGAAGCTTGGCCTCCAAGTACAGAAACATCCAAAGCCCTACCGGCTTCAATGGTTGAATGAAGAAGGAGAAATGAGGGTTTCTAGTCAGGTTTCGGTTCCCATTGCAATTGGAAGGTATGAGGATGAGGTTCTCTGTGATGTACTGCCTATGGAAGCTGGACATATCCTTCTTGGTCGGCCATGGCAATCAGATAGACGAGTGATACATGATGGCTACACCAACAAGCACACGTTTGAGTTCAAAGGAAGAAGACTGTGCTGGTTCCTCTAACACCAAAGGAGGTTCATCAAGATCAACTGCAGCTACAAAAGAAGAAAGAAATAGACCTCAAACCTGAATCAAAGAAGCAGCATAGTCTCTATGCCAAATCGGGTGAAATCAAAAGAACTCTCAATGCTCATCAATCTATTCTTTTACTTATCTTTAAAGAGTCTCTTTTGAATGTTACTGACCCAACACCGGTATATCCGAGTGAAATTGAGTGTCTTTTACAGGAATTTGAAGATGTATTTCCTGAAGATAATCCAATTGGTCTTCCACCTCTTAGAGGGATTGAGCATCAGATTGATTTTGTCCTGGTTCTACACTTCCAAATAGGCCAGCTTATAGGACTAATCCCGTGGAGACTAAAGAACTGCAAAAACAAGTTGAGGAGTTGATGGCAAAGGGGCATATCCGTGAGAGCATGAGCCCATGTGCAGTACCAGTGCTTCTTGTGCCTAAGAAAGATGGAAGCTGGCGCATGTGTGTTGATTGTAGAGCCATCAACAACATCACTGTAAAGTATCGCCATCCTATTCCTAGATTAGATGATATGCTTGATGAATTGCATGGTTCTGCATATTTTCTAAGATTGATTTGAAAAGTGGATACCATCAGATTAGGATGAAAGAAGGAGATGAATGGAAAACTGCATTCAAAACTAAACATGGTCTATATGAGTGGTTAGTCATGCCATTTGGATTAACCAATGCACCTAGTACATTCATGAGATTAATGAATCATGTTCTTAGATCATTCATTGGCATATTTGTTGTGGTATACTTTGATGACATCCTTGTATACAGTAAGAGCTTTAATGATCATATAGGACATCTTAGAGCTGTTCTTGATGTGCTTAGAAAGGAATCTCTTTTTGCTAACCTTAAGAAGTGTACTTTTGGAACGGATCACTTGGTTTTTTAGGCTTTGTTGTGAGTGCAGATGGAGTAAAGGTAGATCAAGAGAAGGTGAAAGCAATACAAGAGTGGCCGATTCCTAAAACCATCAGTGAAGTGCGAAGCTTCCATGGATTAGCTGGCTTCTACCGACGGTTTGTAAAAGATTTTAGCACCATAGCCGCTCCATTGACTGAGGTGATCAAGAAAGAAGTTGGATTCAAATGGGGAGAAGCACAAGAACTTGCCTTTCAATGCCTAAAAGAGAAGCTTACTAATGCCCCTCTTCTTATACTTCCTGATTTCAATAAAACTTTTGAAATTGAATGTGATGCTTCAGGAATTGGAATTGGTGCTGTTCTTATGCAGGAGAAGAGACCCATAGCATATTTCAGTGAAAAACTTGGAGGAGCGACTCTCAACTATGCTACTTATGACAAGGAACTCTACGCTTTGGTGAGGGCTTTGCAGACATGGCAGCATTACCTATGGCCCAAGGAGTTTGTCATTCACACTGATCATGAGTCTCTCAAGTACCTTAAAAGCCAAAACAAACTCAGCAAGAGACACGCAAGGTGGGTTGAGTTCATTGAGACATTTCCTTATGTCATCAAGTATAAACAAGGTAAGGAAAACATAGTTGCTGATGCACTATCCAGAAGGTATGTTCTCTTGAACACTCTTGATGTTAAGCTATTAGGATTTGAGCAGATTAAAGTAATGTATGAGAATGATCCTGAATTTAAAGATGCTTATAAGTCTTGTGAGAAATTTGCTGCTGGACATTACTTTAGGCAGGATGGATTTCTTTTCTATGATAATAGACTTTGTGTGCCTAATTGTTCTTTGAGAGATTTATTTGTTAGGGAATCTCATGGAGGAAGCCTCATGGGACATTTTGGTGTCGCAAAAACTCTCAAGACCTTGCAGGATCACTTCTACTGGCCGCGGATGAAAAGAGATGTGGAAAGACTTTGTGAAAGGTGTGCAACTTGTAAACAAGCTAAGTCCAAAGTCCAAAACCATGGTTTGTACACTCCTTTACCCATCCCTTATCATCCTTGGAATGATATCTCTATGGACTTCATTGTTGGATTGCCTAGAACTCGTACTGGTAAAGATTCAATCTTTGTGGTAGTTGATAGATTTTCTAAGATGGCACACTTCATTGCTTGTCATAAAACTGATGATGCATTGCATGTAGCTAACTTGTTCTTTAAGGAGATTGTGCGTTTACATGGCATGCCTAAGACTATTGTATCTGATAGAGATACTAAGTTTCTAAGCTACTTTTGGAAAACTCTTTGGTCTAAACTAGGCACTAAGCTATTATTTTCTACTACTTGTCACCCACAAACTGATGGTCAGACTGAAGTAGTTAATAGAACTCTTGGTACACTCTTGCGTGCAATTATAAAGAAGAACTTGAAATCATGGGAAGATTGTTTGCCTCATTGTGAATTTGCATATAATCATGCTGTGCATTCTGCTACTAAGTTTTCTCCATTTGAAATTGTTTATGGGTTCAATCCCATCTCTCCTTTGGATCTAATACCTTTACCTGAGTGTGAAAGAGTTAGTCTTGATGGCAAGAAGAAGGCAGAGAAGGTACAACAACTTCATGAACAAGCAAGGCGCAACATAGAAGAGAAGACTAAGCAATATGCCAAACAAGCAAACAAGGGGAGGCGTGAAAGAGTCTTTGAAGTGGGTGATCAAGTCTGGATTCACCTAAGGAAAGAAAGATTTCCTAATGAGAGGAAATCCAAGCTCATGCCAAGGATTGATGGACCATTTGAGATCATAAAGAAAATCGGCAACAATGCTTACAAGCTGGATCTCCAAGGAAGGTATGATGTGAGCAATAGTTTTAATATCACTGACTTGGTTCCTTATTTTGCAGATGAGCCAGATTTGAGGACAAATCCTTTTCAAGAGGGAGGGGATGATATGATCATGGACCGGCACAAGGATGGAGATAAAGAGTTCAAAGACCAATCAAGGGAAGAAGATGATGCCTTAGTCATTCCACCAGGTCCCATCACTCGCGCCAAAGCTAGAAGACTCAAAGAAGCTGTTGGAAGTCTACTTATGATCTCATGGAAGCAAGAAGACGGTCTTGATGGACGTTTGATCAATCAAGACACTCTTATCACCATTCAAGCAATGGTTTCAAACTGATCATCATCTAAGCAAGTGCTTGTGTGTGCTCTTTTCCTAACCTTTGGTTTTGTCCCATTGGGTTTTCCAAAGGAAGGTTTTTAATGAGGCCACAAGTTACTTACATAAACCTTAGATGATGTATCATGGTTCCACCTTAGGTTATTTTTAAACTATGGTTTTTATTTCATGTTTTAAAACTCTTTTCGAATTTGAATAAGTCTTTAGTCTTTGTTGTAGTTCCAAGGGAGCCTGTTCCCTTTAATGATCTCGAGAATATGGAGCCTGTTCCATACTTCTCTATATAAGTTGTTTGCGTTCTCTCTTTTAATCACAATCCTTTTTCTACAAATCTATCAGATTTCTTTGTTCTCTCTTTACTTCTCATCAAGTCTTGAGTGAATCTCGTTGGTGTGTCATATCCAACAACTAAGGGTGTCTATTTTGGTGTGTAATATCCAAGCTAGTCATCTAGGAGTATCAAGGAGCCATTCCGCAACTCTTTGTGTCACCAAACGATCCATCACCTTGATAAACTTGAGTCTCTGATTCGTTTATACAAGGATCTATCCAGTTCAATCCAAAGAAACATCCTAGGAGTTCATTACATTGCGATTCATCCTGGTTTGATTAGAATGACAAGAAGCTGTCATATTCCCAAACAGGAAAACGGGATCACCTGATTTGAAAGTGGGATAGCTTCTTCATCCTAACTCCTATGAGATTTATTCAGTTTCCTGGTGATTCTCCCACTACTTTATGTTCAAAATCAAGCTTCTTACATCGCGATTCATCCTGGTTTCATTAGAATGACAAAGAAGCTGTCATATTCCCAAACAGGAAAACTGGGATCACCTGATTTGAAAGTGGGATAGCTTCTTCATCCTAACTCCTATGAGATTTATTCAGCTTCCTGGTGATTCTCCACTACTTTATGTATCAAAATCAAGCTTCTTACATCGCGATTCATCCTGGTTTGATTAGAATGACAAAGAAGCTGTCATATTCCCAAACAGGAAAACTGGGATCACCTGATTTGAAAGTGGGATAGCTTCTTCATCCTAACTCCTATGAGATTTATTCAGCTTCCTGGTGATTCTCCACTACTTTATGTATCAAAATCAAGCTTCTTACATCGCGATTCATCCTGGTTTGATTAGAATGACAAAGAAGCTGTCATATTCCCAAACAGGAAAACTGGGATCACCTGATTTGAAAGTGGGATAGCTTCTTCATCCTAACTCCTATGAGATTTATTCAGCTTCCTGGTGATTCTCCACTACTTTATGTATCAAAATCAAGCTTCTTACATCGCGATTCATCCTGGTTTGATTAGAATGACAAAGAAGCTGTCATATTCCCAAACAGGAAAACTGGGATCACCTGATTTGAAAGTGGGATAGCTTCTTCATCCTAACTCCTATGAGATTTATTCAGCTTCCTGGTGATTCTCCACTACTTTATGTATCAAAATCAAGCTTCTTACATCGCGATTCATCCTGGTTTGATTAGAATGACAAAGAAGCTGTCATATTCCCAAACAGGAAAACTGGGATCACCTGATTTGAAAGTGGGATAGCTTCTTCATCCTAACTCCTATGAGATTTATTCAGCTTCCTGGTGATTCTCCACTACTTTATGTATCAAAATCAAGCTTCTTACATCGCGATTCATCCTGGTTTGATTAGAATGACAAAGAAGCTGTCATATTCCCAAACAGGAAAACTGGGATCACCTGATTTGAAAGTGGGATAGCTTCTTCATCCTAACTCCTATGAGATTTATTCAGCTTCCTGGTGATTCTCCACTACTTTATGTATCAAAATCAAGCTTCTTACATCGCGATTCATCCTGGTTTGATTAGAATGACAAAGAAGCTGTCATATTCCCAAACAGGAAAACTGGGATCACCTGATTTGAAAGTGGGATAGCTTCTTCATCCTAACTCCTATGAGATTTATTCAGCTTCCTGGTGATTCTCCACTACTTTATGTATCAAAATCAAGCTTCTTACATCGCGATTCATCCTGGTTTGATTAGAATGACAAAGAAGCTGTCATATTCCCAAACAGGAAAACTGGGATCACCTGATTTGAAAGTGGGATAGCTTCTTCATCCTAACTCCTATGAGATTTATTCAGCTTCCTGGTGATTCTCCACTACTTTATGTATCAAAATCAAGCTTCTTACATCGCGATTCATCCTGGTTTGATTAGAATGACAAAGAAGCTGTCATATTCCCAAACAGGAAAACTGGGATCACCTGATTTGAAAGTGGGATAGCTTCTTCATCCTAACTCCTATGAGATTTATTCAGCTTCCTGGTGATTCTCCACTACTTTATGTATCAAAATCAAGCTTCTTACATCGCGATTCATCCTGGTTTGATTAGAATGACAAAGAAGCTGTCATATTCCCAAACAGGAAAACTGGGATCACCTGATTTGAAAGTGGGATAGCTTCTTCATCCTAACTCCTATGAGATTTATTCAGCTTCCTGGTGATTCTCCACTACTTTATGTATCAAAATCAAGCTTCTTACATCGCGATTCATCCTGGTTTGATTAGAATGACAAAGAAGCTGTCATATTCCCAAACAGGAAAACTGGGATCACCTGATTTGAAAGTGGGATAGCTTCTTCATCCTAACTCCTATGAGATTTATTCAGCTTCCTGGTGATTCTCCACTACTTTATGTATCAAAATCAAGCTTCTTACATCGCGATTCATCCTGGTTTGATTAGAATGACAAAGAAGCTGTCATATTCCCAAACAGGAAAACTGGGATCACCTGATTTGAAAGTGGGATAGCTTCTTCATCCTAACTCCTATGAGATTTATTCAGCTTCCTGGTGATTCTCCACTACTTTATGTATCAAAATCAAGCTTCTTACATCGCGATTCATCCTGGTTTGATTAGAATGACAAAGAAGCTGTCATATTCCCAAACAGGAAAACTGGGATCACCTGATTTGAAAGTGGGATAGCTTCTTCATCCTAACTCCTATGAGATTTATTCAGCTTCCTGGTGATTCTCCACTACTTTATGTATCAAAATCAAGCTTCTTACATCGCGATTCATCCTGGTTTGATTAGAATGACAAAGAAGCTGTCATATTCCCAAACAGGAAAACTGGGATCACCTGATTTGAAAGTGGGATAGCTTCTTCATCCTAACTCCTATGAGATTTATTCAGCTTCCTGGTGATTCTCCACTACTTTATGTATCAAAATCAAGCTTCTTACATCGCGATTCATCCTGGTTTGATTAGAATGACAAAGAAGCTGTCATATTCCCAAACAGGAAAACTGGGATCACCTGATTTGAAAGTGGGATAGCTTCTTCATCCTAACTCCTATGAGATTTATTCAGCTTCCTGGTGATTCTCCACTACTTTATGTATCAAAATCAAGCTTCTTACATCGCGATTCATCCTGGTTTGATTAGAATGACAAAGAAGCTGTCATATTCCCAAACAGGAAAACTGGGATCACCTGATTTGAAAGTGGGATAGCTTCTTCATCCTAACTCCTATGAGATTTATTCAGCTTCCTGGTGATTCTCCACTACTTTATGTATCAAAATCAAGCTTCTTACATCGCGATTCATCCTGGTTTGATTAGAATGACAAAGAAGCTGTCATATTCCCAAACAGGAAAACTGGGATCACCTGATTTGAAAGTGGGATAGCTTCTTCATCCTAACTCCTATGAGATTTATTCAGCTTCCTGGTGATTCTCCACTACTTTATGTATCAAAATCAAGCTTCTTACATCGCGATTCATCCTGGTTTGATTAGAATGACAAAGAAGCTGTCATATTCCCAAACAGGAAAACTGGGATCACCTGATTTGAAAGTGGGATAGCTTCTTCATCCTAACTCCTATGAGATTTATTCAGCTTCCTGGTGATTCTCCACTACTTTATGTATCAAAATCAAGCTTCTTACATCGCGATTCATCCTGGTTTGATTAGAATGACAAAGAAGCTGTCATATTCCCAAACAGGAAAACTGGGATCACCTGATTTGAAAGTGGGATAGCTTCTTCATCCTAACTCCTATGAGATTTATTCAGCTTCCTGGTGATTCTCCACTACTTTATGTATCAAAATCAAGCTTCTTACATCGCGATTCATCCTGGTTTGATTAGAATGACAAAGAAGCTGTCATATTCCCAAACAGGAAAACTGGGATCACCTGATTTGAAAGTGGGATAGCTTCTTCATCCTAACTCCTATGAGATTTATTCAGCTTCCTGGTGATTCTCCACTACTTTATGTATCAAAATCAAGCTTCTTACATCGCGATTCATCCTGGTTTGATTAGAATGACAAAGAAGCTGTCATATTCCCAAACAGGAAAACTGGGATCACCTGATTTGAAAGTGGGATAGCTTCTTCATCCTAACTCCTATGAGATTTATTCAGCTTCCTGGTGATTCTCCACTACTTTATGTATCAAAATCAAGCTTCTTACATCGCGATTCATCCTGGTTTGATTAGAATGACAAAGAAGCTGTCATATTCCCAAACAGGAAAACTGGGATCACCTGATTTGAAAGTGGGATAGCTTCTTCATCCTAACTCCTATGAGATTTATTCAGCTTCCTGGTGATTCTCCACTACTTTATGTATCAAAATCAAGCTTCTTACATCGCGATTCATCCTGGTTTGATTAGAATGACAAAGAAGCTGTCATATTCCCAAACAGGAAAACTGGGATCACCTGATTTGAAAGTGGGATAGCTTCTTCATCCTAACTCCTATGAGATTTATTCAGCTTCCTGGTGATTCTCCACTACTTTATGTATCAAAATCAAGCTTCTTACATCGCGATTCATCCTGGTTTGATTAGAATGACAAAGAAGCTGTCATATTCCCAAACAGGAAAACTGGGATCACCTGATTTGAAAGTGGGATAGCTTCTTCATCCTAACTCCTATGAGATTTATTCAGCTTCCTGGTGATTCTCCACTACTTTATGTATCAAAATCAAGCTTCTTACATCGCGATTCATCCTGGTTTGATTAGAATGACAAAGAAGCTGTCATATTCCCAAACAGGAAAACTGGGATCACCTGATTTGAAAGTGGGATAGCTTCTTCATCCTAACTCCTATGAGATTTATTCAGCTTCCTGGTGATTCTCCACTACTTTATGTATCAAAATCAAGCTTCTTACATCGCGATTCATCCTGGTTTGATTAGAATGACAAAGAAGCTGTCATATTCCCAAACAGGAAAACTGGGATCACCTGATTTGAAAGTGGGATAGCTTCTTCATCCTAACTCCTATGAGATTTATTCAGCTTCCTGGTGATTCTCCACTACTTTATGTATCAAAATCAAGCTTCTTACATCGCGATTCATCCTGGTTTGATTAGAATGACAAAGAAGCTGTCATATTCCCAAACAGGAAAACTGGGATCACCTGATTTGAAAGTGGGATAGCTTCTTCATCCTAACTCCTATGAGATTTATTCAGCTTCCTGGTGATTCTCCACTACTTTATGTTTCAAAATCAAGCTTCTTACATCGCGATTCATCCTGGTTTGATTAGAATGACAAAGAAGCTGTCATATTCCCAAACAGGAAAACTGGGATCACCTGATTTGAAAGTGGGATAGCTTCTTCATCCTAACTCCTATGAGATTTATTCGACTTCCTGGTGATTCTCCACTACTTTATGTATCAAAATCAAGCTTGACAAAGAAGCTGTTAACTTGAAGAGAAGAAGTGGAGAAGCAAAAGTGATGAGTTGAGTTGGTGCTTGTGCAAAGACATGGCAAGATCTTCAGAGATTGTATGTTAAGGCTTTGGGAGAGTCTTAAGGCTTCAGAAGTGGTCTGATGAGTGTGCAAAGATAGGGTTAAGTCCAGGAGGGACTTAGACACCATTTAGAGAAGATTTGGGTCAGACAGTAACTCCAAAGTTACCACAGTAACTTTGGAGAGTTACCACAGTAAGATTGGAGAAGTTTGGGCAAGTTGGTGTAAAAGTGAATAGTGAATCACTAGTCACTATTCAGGTTGACTATTCACTATTTGGATCACTATTCAGGATGTGAGGCACCAAGGTTTGAATCTAGTCAAAGGGAATCAAGAAGATGCTGTGTGGAGCTGATTGGTTACTTTGGGGCATGGACAGGCTGGCTGTTGCTGTAAAGGAAGAGCAGCCACGACCATGCACCTAGACTGATCTGTAGACAGATACAAAGGAGCCTAAGGAGAGCCAATCACAGCACAGCCTTGTTTGAATTAAAGTGAGCCAGCTTAGCTCATCCAATCAGCACACATCACTCAGATCACAACAAGACCAACTCATCCTCACCATCCATTCCTCTTAAGTTATTTCTATCCATTAGATATAGGTTTATGAGTTTGCAAGAGTGTAAAACCTATATAAAAACCTCATGGGCGTTTGTAACTCTCTTAAGAGAGTATGGGGGATTTCCCCAACTCCTTCATAAATATAAAAGTGTGTTCTTGATCAGATTCCCTTAATCTACCCCTTTCTTAGTCTCTAATCTCTTAATCTCTCTAAGTCTCTTTGTTTCTGATTCAAGTTCATACTAGTTTCATCAGACCTCTTATTCAACTAGTTCAAGACCTTATTCTTTGCCTCTAATGGCTTCTCATACACATACACAGCCAGAGCTCTCAAATCTCATATGGTATCAGAGCCAGGTTCATCAGAACCTGAGCTGAGCTTCCGCAAATCCACAGCTCTCATCTCAGCTCAAACCAAACCCTTGAAGACATTATCAGCCAAGTTCAGTTCTTGAAGAAGAAAGAAGCCTGAAGCGTGGAGTGTTCTCCTTATCTCTCAACCGTGCCTGTCTTTACCTGATGGAGAGTGTCTCTTTGGAAGCAGAGGAGGATGGAGAGGCGTCATGAACCTCAAGCCAAAGCTCATGGACAAGAAAGATGAAGCTAAGAGAAGCCGGTTTGAAGTATGAAGAAAGGAGGGGTCTTTGGGTGTGAGAAACAAGAAGGAGGCCATGGACTGAAGGAGAAGGAGGTGGGTGACGATCTAGACTCTTGAATCCAACCATATCATGGCCAGATTGCCTTTGGAGGCTTAAGGAACCAACCTGGTTCCTTGTGTAAGCGATTCTTTAAAACCTTCTTGATATTGAGCTTGTGTTGTGACTGTGCCTGGTTATTGTGATGTGTATTGATTGAAAACCCTGAGGATAATGTGTGATTGCTAAATATAATTAGTTGAATCTGTCCCAGGATGCTTTAAAGGCTTGTTTAGTGTTTAAAGAGTAAAATGCTTGCTCCTGTTAAGTAATGAGTTTGCTAAATGTGAAATGGTATTGTTTGAAGCTCATGAACTGAAAACAGATTGAAAGTAATGCATTGTCTGATGTTAAGTGATGATAGTAATGCTTAGCCTAAGTTATAAATGAATGTGTGATGAATTGTATTGTTGCATTCATGAATTAAAACTGATTAAGGTTAGTGCATACTGTCAAATGGCTGTCTTACATTGAAGCATTAGATTCATGTCTAAATGCTGAGTAAAGAAGCTTTAAAAATTGCCTAAGTAGCTTGTATTGAATCTGTTAGGATCATGCTAGTGCTTAGAGAGTTTGCTTGCAAAGATTAGAACTTGAAAATGTCTAGTTTAATCTGTTGCATTGCTTAAAGACATTGGTGTTCAAACTTGATGATGCATCAAGGGTTGACCCAATGCACTTGTGTCTTATCTTTGCTGGAGTTTGAGTGATGTTTCAGGTTCACAAGAGGTGCTTGGTTCACCATCCATCCGAGTTGAAAGAGGAAGACTTTGCCCATTGTGTGGAGCAATGGAGAGTTGAGAAAGAAGTGGTGATGTGCCACTGGTGTGAAGTCTCACTGAAGCTCACTTGCAAGCTTGGACCTATACTCAATCCAAGCTTGAGGAGGGGAGTTTAGTGAGCTTCCAAGCGATCCAAGAAGTCCATTGCAAGCATCTGAAGAAGGAGCCATCCGGGCTTAGGCTGTGGCGAGTCTATTCAAGAGAGTACTCAAACTAAGACAGAGTACTCTTGGCTGTGAGAAGATGAAGACTACTCTATCAAGGCGGCCTTTAGTGTGAGGTGATTGGAGAGATAGCTGAAGCTTCCACAAGCATTCCATGAAGATGGCAAGATCAGAAGAGAAGCGGCAATGGTGTGTGTGTGAGGATCATGAAGCAATCCATTCAAGCTTGTTCCTGTGAGAGTCTCAAGCTTGAGGGGGAGTGTTGAAGCTTACATGATCCAAGAGAGCTTGGTGGTTATTCTAGAAGAGGAAGCAACCTGTTGAGAAGTATGATGAAGGATGAAGAAGCAATGTCCAAGGCGGCTTCAAGTGTTGAGGTGATTGGAGAGTGGCTGAAGCATCCTCATGTAGCTCAAGCAACAAGGTGGCGACTCTATAAGAAGAAGAAGCAGCCAAGACTCAGTAAGAGAAGTTGTATCTCCAAGAAGAGGCTGATCTGGTGTGTCCGAGCACTTCAACCTAACAAGAGGTTAGGTGAAAGGGGGAGAGACCAAGATTAGGCAGTAAGGAGAGTACAAGGCGTGGGATGATTGTAGAGGCCATGATCCAGAGTCTTTGTGTCCCTTACATTGTTGGTAAGGCACAAAGACTCACTGGCCAATCCCTAGGCCTTGGAGACTTTACTCTTTTTCCCTCATCAAGGTTTTGTCCCAAAGGGTTTTCCTTGGTGAGGTTTTTAATGAGGAAGTTCTTCAAGGTTCCAAGCTTGACTTAGGATCAGCTAGAGTCAAGCTTGAGGGGGAGTGTTAACTTGAAGAGAAGAAGTGGAGAAGCAAAAGTGATGAGTTGAGTTGGTGCTTGTGCAAAGACATGGCAAGATCTTCAGAGATTGTATGTTAAGGCTTTGGGAGAGTCTTAAGGCTTCAGAAGTGGTCTGATGAGTGTGCAAAGATAGGGTTAAGTCCAGGAGGGACTTAGACACCATTTAGAGAAGATTTGGGTCAGACAGTAACTCCAAAGTTACCACAGTAACTTTGGAGAGTTACCACAGTAAGATTGGAGAAGTTTGGGCAAGTTGGTGTAAAAGTGAATAGTGAATCACTAGTCACTATTCAGGTTGACTATTCACTATTTGGATCACTATTCAGGATGTGAGGCACCAAGGTTTGAATCTAGTCAAAGGGAATCAAGAAGATGCTGTGTGGAGCTGATTGGTTACTTTGGGGCATGGACCATGCACCTAGACTGATCTGTAGACAGATACAAAGGAGCCTAAGGAGAGCCAATCACAGCACAGCCTTGTTTGAATTAAAGTGAGCCAGCTTAGCTCATCCAATCAGCACACATCACTCAGATCACAACAAGACCAACTCATCCTCACCATCCATTACTCTTAAGTTATTTCTATCCATTAGATATAGGTTTATGAGTTTGCAAGAGTGTAAAACATATATAAAGACCTCATGGGCGTTTGTAACTCTCTTAAGAGAGTATGGGGGATTTCCCCAACTCCTTCATAAATATAAAAGTGTGTTCTTGATCAGATTCCCTTAATCTACCCCTTTCTTAGTCTCTAATCTCTTAATCTCTCTAAGTCTCTTTGTTTCTGATTCAAGTTCATACTAGTTTCATCAGACCTCTTATTCAACTAGTTCAAGACCTTATTCTCTGCCTCTAATGGCTTCTCATACACATACACAGCCAGAGCTCTCAAATCTCATAGAAGCTGTCATATTCCCAAACAGGAAAACTGGGATCACCTGATTTGAAAGTGGGATAGCTTCTTCATCCTAACTCCAATGAGATTTATTCAGCTTTTTGGTGATTCTCCACTACTTTATGTTTCAAAATCAAGCTTCTTACATTGCGATTCATCCTGGTTTGATTAGAATGACAAAGAAGCTGTCATATTCCCAAACAAGAAAACTGGGATCACCTGATTTGAAAGTGGGATAGCTTCTTCATCCTAACTCCTATGAGATTTATTCAGCGTCCTGGTGATTCTCCACTACTTTATGTATCAAACTCAAGCTTCTTACATCTCGATTCATCTGGTTTGATTAGAATGACAAAGAAGCTGTCATATTCCCAAACAGGAAAACTGGGATCACCTGATTTGAAAGTGGGATAGCTTCTTCATCCTAACTCCTATGAGATTTATTCAGCTTCCTGGTGATTCTCCACTACCTTATGTATCAAAATCAAGCTTCTTACATCGCGATTCATCCTGGTTTGATTAAAATGACAAAGAAGCTGTCATATTCCCAAACAGGAAAACTGGGATCACCTGATTTGAAAGTTGGATAGCTTCTTCATCCTAACTCCTATGAGATTTATTCGACTTCCTGGTGATTCTCCACTACTTTATGTATCAGACAAAGAAGCTGTCATATTCCCAAACAGGAAAACTGGGATCACCTGATTTGAAAGTGGGATAGCTTCTTCATCCTAACTCCTATGAGATTTATTCAGCTTTTTGGTGATTCTCCACTACTTTATGTTTCAAAATCAAGCTTCTTACATTGCGATTCATCCTGGTTTGATTAGAATAACAAAGAAGCTGTCATATTCCCAAACAAGAAAACTGGGATCACCTGATTTGAAAGTGGGATAGCTTCTTCATCCTAACTCCTATGAGATTTATTCAGCTTCCTGGTGATTCTCCACTACTTTATGTATCAAACTCAAGCTTCTTACATCTCGATTCATCCTGGTTTGATTAGAATGACAAAGAAGCTGTCATATTCCCAAACAGGAAAACTGGGATCACCTGATTTGAAAGTGGGATAGCTTCTTCATCCTAACTCCTATGAGATTTATTCAGCTTCCTGATGATTCTCCACTACCTTATGTATCAAAATCAAGCTTCTTACATCGCGATTCATCCTGGTTTGATTAAAATGACAAAGAAGCTGTCATATTCCCAAACAGGAAAACTGGGATCACTTGATTTGAAAGTGGGATAGCTTCTTCATCCTAACTCCTATGAGATTTATTCAGCTTCCTGGTGATTCTCCACTACTTTATGTTTCAAAATCAAGCTTCTTACATCGCGATTCATCCTGGTTTGATTAGAATGACAAAGAAGCTGTCATATTCCCAAACAGGAAAACTGGGATCACCTGATTTGAAAGTGGGATAGCTTCTTCATCCTAACTCCTATGAGATTTATTCGACTTCCTGGTGATTCTCCACTACTTTATGTATCAAAATCAAGCTTCTTACATCGCGATTCATCCTGGTTTGATTAGAATGACAAAGAAGCTGTCATATTCCCAAACAGGAAAACTGGGATCACCTGATTTGAAAGTGGGATAGCTTCTTCATCCTAACTCCTATGAGATTTATTCAGCTTTTTGGTGATTCTCCACTACTTTATGTTTCAAAATCAAGCTTCTTACATTGCGATTCATCCTGGTTTGATTAGAATGACAAAGAAGCTGTCATATTCCCAAACAAGAAAACTGGGATCACCTGATTTGAAAGTGGGATAGCTTCTTCATCCTAACTCCTATGAGATTTATTCAGCTTCCTGGTGATTCTCCACTACTTTATGTATCAAACTCAAGCTTCTTACATCTCGATTCATCCTGGTTTGATTAGAATGACAAAGAAGCTGTCATATTCCCAAACAGGAAAACTGGGATCACCTGATTTGAAAGTGGGATAGCTTCTTCATCCGAACTCCTATGAGATTTATTCAGCTTCCTGGTGATTCTCCACTACCTTATGTATCAAAATCAAGTTTCTTACATCGCGATTCATTCTGGTTTGATTAGAATGACAAAGAAGCTGTCATATTCCCAAACAGGAAAACTGGGATCACCTGATTTGAAAGTGGGATAGCTTCTTCATCCTAACTCCTATGAGATTTATTTATGAGATTAAGAGATCCTTAGAGTAACTAGAGTGTAAGAGAGAGTTTAGGTGAAGTTTAGAAAGAGATTATGAAAGATTAAGTAACTTGAGAGCCGTTTAGTGTCTAAGAGAGAACCATAGTGACTAAGAGATTAGAGAGACTCAAACTGCTTAATCTTTATTAGTGTTGATGAGTTACAATATATAGGAGAGCTACTAGGGTTGACAAATCGCAAAGGTAAGGAGAAAGCATGTGAAGTCAAGGTAAAGTAATACGTCCCTAGATTGCTTCTCTGGATAGTATGGGATAGATCCTTGCTAGAACGAATCAAAGACTCAAGCTCTACAAGGTTGTGGATCGATTGGTGACACAAGAGGCTGCGGAAAGGCTCCTTGATACTCCTAAGTGACTAGATCGGATATGACACACCGAGATAGACACTCTTGTTGAGATGAGATCATTTTGAGATGAGATCATGAAATGAAGTGTTGAGTAATGTATGTGAGGAAAGGGTATGAAGTAGTGAAGCATTAGGAAGAAAGGGATTGAGGAGGCTTAGTCCGTACAATCCGTACATGAGGAGTGGCCGTACAAGTCTTGGGTAACACTCTTCACTATTCAGGATGGTTACTTGTGAAAAGAGTGATGGTAACTATGGAGAGTTACCAGCACTTGATCAGACCGTTGAGAGAACGATAAGGCCGCGGCTTGACAGGCTGTATGCAGCTGGAAAGGGAAAGCAACCTTATCCATTCATCCCACACATGTGGAGTCTCCCATTGGCTTAGTTTGAATTAGGCGCCTATCTCTTCCTTGACTTCACATGCTTTGCTTACTTTACCTTTGAGGAAAACCCTTGTATCTTCTCCTATATATTGTAATCTCTTCATTAATGATAATTAGACAGTTCTTGACACAAAATCACTTTCTTAGACTCAAAGACTCTCAATCATGATTCTACACTAAACTCTTAGCTAAACTCGTTCTAAATCATCTCTAAACTTCTCTAATCCCTTTATTTTCTTATATCAAACTCAGATTCTCTAAAGTTCATATGGTATCAGAGCCAGGTTCATCATAATCTGGGTTTGAGTACTAAGAACACTTGAGTTGCATATCGTTCATCCGAGTGGGTCTGAAATGGAAAGCAACAAAGCTGTGGTTCCGGTTACTCTCAAGGGGGGTAACTATCTTTTGTGGTCTCGTTTGGTGAAGACTGCAGTGGGGAGTAAGGGTTTATGGGGACACATCACACAGAGTGAAGCCCCAAAGCTCATTACTTATGAAGGCGACAAGGAGGTTGTCGAGTGCGATGAGGAGAAGTGGGAGCAGGATGATCAGCTGGTGATGTCCATACTCAAACGGTCTCTTGAAGTGTCTATCCTGGAGGCATACAGCTACTGTGAGACAGCAAAGGATCTTTGGGACACGCTAAAGAAGGTTTATGGTAACATCTCAAACTTGAGCCGTGTGTTTGAAGTGAAACGTGCTATCAACAGCTTGACACAGGAGGACATGGAGTTCACTAAGCATCTTGGGAGGTTCAGAGCTTTGTGGTCTGAACTGGAGATGCTGAGGCCAGGCACAACCAACCTAGATGAGCTGGCTGAGAGACGCGAGCAGGACAAGGTGTTTGGGTTGCTGCTCACGTTGAATCCAAGCTACAACAGCCTCATCAAACACATTCTGAGGTCCGGAAAGTTACCTGATCTTGAGGACGTGTGTGCACAAGTTCAGAAGGAGGAAGGGTCTATCGGTCTCTTTGGAGGGAAAGGAGAGATCACACTTGCAAACCAAGCTGAGGTTCCGCAAGCAAACCGTGCAAGCTCTAACCAGTATGATGCAAAGAAGTTCACGGGAAATTGTGATCATTGCAAGAGACAAGGTCACAAGAAGAACCAGTGCTGGATCTTGCATCCTCATCTGAAGCCGGCCAAGTTCTCAAGAGAGAAAGATGGGAGAGCCAATGTCTCGTATGCTGGAAGTGAGCCGGGAAGTTCAAGTGTTGCTGGAGAGGGCGGGACACGTGAGCCTGGAGATAGCAAGGCCCTGGTGACTTACACACCTCAACCAAGCCTTCAGAACAACCGTGAGAACGAGTACCTGAGGAGATCAGACCTTGACTCCCTCATCAAAATGCTAAAGGAGAATGGTAACACACTTGGTACTCTTGGTTACTCTTTTGGTGCATTATATGAACCGTGTAGTATTGCTAGAGAACCTGATCATTCAAGCATTGCTTATAAACCTACTAGCATACTAGGACAGTCTCATATTGCACACAATCTGTTTAAACCATTGGTAGTTGATTCAGGAGCATCTCATCACATGATTAGTGATACTAGTTTGATTAGAGACATTGAACCTACAAATGGACATGTCATGATTGCAAATGGAGATAAAATCCCAATTAGAGGAATTGGCAAGCTAAAATTGTTTGATAAAGAATCTAAAGCATTTTACATGCCTGACTTCACATCAAATCTATTATCTGTAAAGAAATGCACTACAGATCTTAATTGCAATGTTATATTCAGTCCTAATGATGTGAAGTTTCAGGATATTGAGAGCAGCCAATTGATTGGAAAAGGAGTTACCAAGGGAGATTTATATTTACTTGAAGAACTAGCTCCTGTTTCTGATTACTTGTGCTCATTTACTTCTGCTTCTATGATGAATAAAAATGCATTGTGGCATGCTAGACTAGGTCATCCCCATGTTAGGGCTTTAAACTTAATGTTACCAGGTGTGGTATTTGAAAATAAGGATTGTGAAGCTTGCATCTTAGGCAAGCATTGTAAAACTGTTTTTCCCATTTCATCTACTGTTTATGACAAGTGCTTTGATTTAATTCACTCTGATGTTTGGACTGCTCCTTGCTTGTCTAGGGATAGTTTTAAATACTTTGTCACATTCATAGATGAAAAATCGAAATACACCTGGATAACACTTATTCAAACCAAAGATAGGGTGCTTGAAGCTTTTAAAAATTTTCAAAACTATGTGACTAACCATTACAATGCCAAGATTAAAATTTTGAGATCAGATAATGGTGGGGAATACACTGGTCAAGCCTTCAAGCAACATCTAGCTCAACATGGGATACTACACCAAACGAGTTGTCCTTATACTCCTCAGCAAAATGGAGTGGCTGAGAGAAAGAATAGGCATCTCATGGAGGTGGCAAGGTCAATGATGTTTCAAGCAAATGTCCCTAAGAGGTTTTGGAGTGATGCTGTGGCTACATCTTGTTATCTAATCAACCGGATCCCAACTAAGATTCTACATGATCAGTCCCCTTTTGAAGCCTTGAACAAGTACAAGCCATCATTGGAGCATATGCGAATCTTTGGATGTCTATGCTTTGTTCTTAGGCCAAAAGAGTTGAGAAACAAGCTTGAAGCAACCAGCACAAGAGCTATGTTTGTTGGCTACTCTACTACTCAAAAGGGTTACAAGTGCTATGATCCTACTACTAGAAGGGTTCTAGTCTCTAGAGATGTGAAGTTCATTGAAGCTAAGGGGTTCTATGAGGAAAAGAATCAAGATGAGTTGCTAGAATTGACAAGAGAGTCAGATAGAGCGGCCAGCCTTAGAAGCATTCTAGAGGGGCTTGGGATACATACTACCCAGGATCCGAAGGAAAGACGCAGTACAACAAACACACAACCTACCGAGGCATCAAACTTAGATCATGGGGGGGAAACAACACCTGAACCGGCTGAAGTACATGTTGAAAGCCACGATCAAGAAGGCTCAGGTGATCATGATCAAAGTATGACACAGGAAGATAGGGAGGTACCGAGCCAAGATCAAGAGGAGGAAACTAATGCAACTACAACTGAACCTGAACCAGAGCCGGCCGTGCAGCCATTGAGAAGAAGCACCAGAGTGAGAAAGGATAGTTCCAACTGGGTAAACACGAGAGTGTACTACAATGCCCAGGCTGTGGAACATCCCTCTCAAGCTGTGTGTTCCTTTGCTCATTATCCAGAAGAACATTGTGCCTTTATGGTAAGCTTAGATGAGAGCCATGTACCGAAGTCATATGAGGAAGCCATGAAGGACAAGGAATGGAGGGAATCAGTAGGAGCTGAATCCAATGCAATGATCAAGAATGACACTTGGTATGAGAGTGAGTTACCTAAAGGGAAGAGAGCAGTGTCTAGTAGATGGATCTTCACAATCAAGTACCTAGCAAATGGACAGATTGATAGAAAGAAGACTCGGTTGGTTGCAAGAGGATTTACTCAAACATATGGAGAGGATTATATAGACACATTTGCACCAGTTGCTAAGCTACATACCATCAGGATTGTCCTATCACTTGCGGTGAATCTTGAGTGGGGCTTGTGGCAAATGGATGTAAAGAATGCATTCCTACAAGGAGAACTAGAAGATGAAGTGTATATGTTACCTCCTCCTGGTCTAGAGCACTTGGTGAAGAAAGGGAATGTTCTCAGACTAAAGAAAGCTATCTATGGTCTGAAACAATCACCAAGGGCATGGTACAACAAGTTAAGCACAACTCTGAATGGAAGAGGCTTTAGGAAGTCAGAGCTTGATCATACTCTCTTCACACTCAACACACCTTCAGGTATTGTCGTTCTACTGGTATATGTAGATGACATCATTATAACAGGTAGTGATAAAGAAGAGATACAAGCAACCAAAGACTTTCTTAAATCTGTTTTTGAGATTAAAGACTTGGGAGAGATGAAATACTTCCTTGGGATTGAGATATGTAGATCCAAGGAAGGTTTGTTTCTATCCCAAAGAAAGTATACACTTGATCTGTTGAAAGATGCAGGTAAGCTTGATGGAAAGACGGCCAAGACTCCCTTGGAAGATGGATACAAGGTTCCACGTGAGGGGGAGATTGAAGACAGTCCACCATTCAAGGATGCAAAGCTTTATAGAAAGCTAGTGGGTAAGCTTATATACCTAACCATCACACGTCCTGATATTTGTTTTGCTGTGAACCAGGTAAGCCAGCATATGCAAGTTCCAAAAGAACATCATTGGGGAATGGTGAACCAGATCTTGATGTATCTCAATGGCTCAGCGGATCAAGGAGTGTGGATGGGGTGCAATGGGAGTACTGAAGTTGTGGGCTACTGTGATGCGGATTGGGCAGGAGATATAGCAGATAGAAGGTCCACAACCGGCTACTGCACATTCATTGGAGGGAACTTAGTAACTTGGAAGAGTAAGAAGCAGAAGGTGGTCTCATGCTCAAGTGCTGAAGCTGAATACCGAGCCATGCTGAAGCTGACTAATGAGCTTGTATGGATCAAAGGGATACTGAAGCACTTGGAGATTACTCAATCCACTCCAATGACCATGCATTGCGACAACCAGGCTGCTATACACATTGCCACCAACTCAGTCTTCCATGAGAGAACCAAGCACATTGAAGTAGATTGTCACAAGGTGAGGCAGATGATACTTCTTGGAGTCATCTTACCATGTTACACAAGAAGTGAAGATCAGCTAGCAGATGTGTTCACAAAGGCAGCAAGGCAGAAGACAATTGAGTCCATTCATAGCCGGCTAGGACTCATTGATCTCACGAGAAGGAGCTAAGCCCCTTAGCTATGAGGTCTTTACTCTTTTTCCCTTATCAAAGTTTTGTCCCAATGGGTTTTCTTTGGTAAGGTTTTTAATGAGGAAGATCTCATGGCTATCCAAGCTTAGACTTTCACAAAGCTAAGCTTGAGGGGGAGTGTTGAGATGAGATCATTTTGAGATGAGATCATGAAATGAAGTGTTGAGTAATGTATGTGAGGAAAGGGTATGAAGTAGTGAAGCATTAGGAAGAAAGGGATTGAGGAGGCTTAGTCCGTACAATCCGTACATGAGGAGTGGCCGTACAAGTCTTGGGTAACACTCCTCCACTATTCAGGATGGTTACTTGTGAAAAGAGTGATGGTAACTATGGAGAGTTACCAGCACTTGATCAGACCGTTGAGAGAAGGATAAGGCCGCGGCTTGACAGGCTGTATGCAGCTGGAAAGGGAAAGCAACCTTATCCATTCTACCCACACATGTGGAGTCTCCCATTGGCTTAGTTTGAATTAGGCGCCTATCTCTTCCTTGACTTCACATGCTTTGCTTACTTTACCTTTGAGGAAAACCTATGTATCTTCTCCTATATATTGTAATCTCTTCATTAATGATAATTAGACAGTTCTTGACACAAAAACACTTTCTTAGACTCAAAGACTCTCAATCATGATTCTACACTAAACTCTTAGCTAAACTCATTCTAAATCATCTCTAAACTTCTCTAATCCCTTTCTTTTCTTATATCAAACTCAGATTCTCTAAAGTTCATAACTCTTGGGTTGTTGGATATTACACACCAACAAGAACACTCAACAACTCGCGAACAAGCAGTAGAGAGAACAAAGAAAGGTTTATGATAAAAGATAATTGATTATTGATAAGGGGTTCAAAGTACACTTATATAAGAGAAGTTGGAACAGACTCCAAGCTTCTCGAAAACTATCAAGAGAGTAAAGGCACACGGCTCTCTTGGAAATAGAAACAAGTGACAAGTTTGAAAACAAAAGCATGAAATGAAAAACATAATATATCATAAGGTTGATCCGGGATAAGGTTGGATCGAGATCATCAACTAAAGATTTGAGAAGCAAATCTATGGCCTCGTTAAAAACCTATCTTTGGAAAACCCATTGGGACAAAACCAAAGATAGGGAAAAAGAGCACGCATAGATTGCTTGCTTAGTTGATGATCAGCTTGATGGTGAAGTAGCTTGAATGGTGATAAGTGTGTCTTGGTTGATCAAGCTTCTACCAAGACATTCCTCTTGCTTCCATGACATCTTAACCAATCCTCCAATAACTTGCGTGAGCTTCCTTGATCTTGATCGAGTCATAGGTCCTTTAGGTAAGGATAGAACATCTCCATCAGTTGGCTTATCCAGATCCTCATCATCTCCATTAGCTAGTTGGTCCATGATCACATCATCCCCTCCCTCTTGAAAAGGATTTGTCCTCAAATCTGGCTCATCTGCAACAAAAGGGATCAAGTCAGTAACATTGAAGCTATCACTTATGTCGTACTTACCTTGCAGATCAAGTTTGTAGGCATTGTCATTGATCCTCTTGGTGACTTCAAAAGGGCCATCAATCCTCGGCATTAGCTTAGACTTCCTCTCTTTTGGAAACCTTTCTTTCCTCAAGTGAACCCATACTTGATCTCCAACTTCAAAGATCATCTCACGCCTTCCTTTGTTAGCTTGTTTGGCGTATTGCTTAGTTTTCTCTTCTAGATTGCGCTTAGCTTGCTCATGAATCTGCTGAACCATCTCAGCTTTCTTTTTCCCATCCATACTAACTCTTTCACACTCAGGTAAAGGTATTAGATCCAAAGGTGAGATGGGATTGAACCCATAAACAATTTCAAAAGGAGAAAACTTAGAAGCAGAATGCATAGCATGATTGTATGCAAATTCACAATGAGGTAAGTAATCTTCCCATGATTTCAAGTTCTTTTTGATGAATGCACGCAGGAGAGTCCCTAGGGTTCTATTAACTACTTCAGTCTGTCCATCAGTTTGTGGATGACAAGTAGTAGAAAACAATAGCTTAGTTCCTAGTTTAGACCACAATGTTTTCCAAAAGTAGCTAAGGAATTTAGTGTCTCTATCTGAAACTATAGTCCTAGGCATTCCATGCAAACGTACAACTTCTTTAAAGAACAAATTAGCTACATGTAATGCATCATCAGTTTTATTGCAAGCTATGAAATGTGCCATTTTAGAGAATCTATCAACAACCACAAAGATAGAATCCTTTCCAGTCCTAGTTCTAGGCAAACCCATAACAAAATCCATAGATATATCATTCCAAGGATGAGTAGGAATAGGCAAAGGAGTATACAAACCGTGAGGTTGAACTTTAGACTTTGCAAGCTTGCAAGTTGTGCACCTTCCACAGATTCTCCCACATCTCTTTTCATATGCGGCCAATAGAAGTGATCCTGCAGAACTTTAAGGGTTTTTGCTATACCAAAATGACCCATCAAGCTTCCTCCATGGGATTCCCTGACAAATAGATCTCTCAAAGAGCAATTAGGCACACATAAACGATTGTCATAGAATAAGAATCCATCATGCCTAAAATAATGTCCTGAAGCATACTTAGCACATGATTTATAAGCTTCTTGAAAGTCAGGATCAGATTCATACATTTCTTTAATCTGCTCAAAGCCTAGCAACTTAGCATCAAGAGTAGTTAAGAGGACATACCTTCGGGATAGTGCATCAGCAACTATATTTTCCTTACCTTGTTTGTATTTGATCACATACGGGAAGGTTTCAATGAATTCTACCCATCTAGCATGTCTCTTGCTGAGCTTACTTTGTCCTTTGAGATACTTGAGAGATTCATGGTCGGTGTGAATGACAAACTCCTTTGGCCAGAGATAATGCTGCCAAGTCTGTAGAGCTCTCACCAAGGCGTAGAGTTCTTTGTCATAAGTGGCATAGTTGAGAGTAGCTCCACTGAGTTTCTCACTGAAGTAAGCAATAGGTCTTTTATCCTGCATCAACACAGCACCAATTCCAATTCCTGAGGCATCACATTCTATTTCAAATGTTTTAGAAAAATCAGGAAGTATGAGAAGAGGAGATTGAGTAAGCTTCTCTTTAAGGAGTTGGAATGCGGCTTCTTGAACTTCTCCCCACTTGAATCCTACATCCTTCTTGATTATCTCAGTTAAGGGAGCTGCTAGAGTGCTGAAATCCTTCACAAAGCGCCTATAGAAACCTGCCAGTCCATGAAAACTCCTTACTTCTCCCACTGTAGTTGGACTCGGCCACTCTTGTATTGCTTTGATCTTTTCCTGATCCACCTTTACACCATCTGCACTTACAACAAAACCTAGAAAGACCAAGTTATCTGTGCAAAAAGTGCACTTCTTTAGATTGGCATATAGCTTTTCCTTTCTCAAAACATCCAAAACAGCCCTAAGATGTTCTATATGATCTTCTAAGCATTTGCTGTAAACTAATATATCATCAAAGTACACAACAACAAAGATGCCTATGAAAGACCTAAGAATATGATTCATCAGTCTCATGAATGTACTAGGCGCATTGGTTAATCCAAATGGCATAACTAACCATTCATACAAGCCATGTTTAGTTTTAAAAGCAGTTTTCCACTCATCTCCTTCTTTCATCCTAATCTGATGATATCCACTTTTCAAGTCTATCTTAGAAAAGATGCAAGAACCATGTAACTCATCAAGCATATCATCTAATCTAGGAATAGGGTGGCGATACTTCACTGTTATGTTGTTGATTGCTCTACAATCAACACACATGCGCCAACTCCCATCTTTCTTTGGCACAAGGAGCACTGGAACTGCACAAGGACTCAAACTCTCTCGGATATGACCCTTCTCCATCAGCTCCTCTACTTGTTTTTGCAATTCTTTAGTTTCAACCGGATTGGTCCTATATGCTGGACGGTTGGGCAGTGTAGAACCTGGTACAAAGTCTATTTGGTGCTCAATCCCACGCACTGGAGGCAATCCAATGGGGCTATCATCTGGAAACACATCTGCATATTCCTGTAAAATAAAGACTAGTTCACTCGGATGATCCGGTGTGTGATCAGTAACTGTTAGTAGAGTCTCTTTAAACATCAGCAAGATAATAGAATTTTGAGAGTAGAGAATTCTTTTGATATCTCCCTGTTTGGCATAGAGGCTGTGATGCTTGTTATGATCAGGTTTGAGATCAATCTCTTTCTCTTTTTTTTTCTGAAGCTGGAGTTGATCTTCATGAACCTCTTTAGGAGATAAAGGCACCAGCACAGTCTTCTTTCCGTTGAATTCAAATGAGTGTTTGTTGGTGAAGCCATCATGATTCACACGTCTATCATACTGCCAGGGTCTTCCAAGGAGTATATGACTGGCTTCCATTGGCAACACATCACACAAGACTTCATCTTCATATCTACCAATGGCTATAGGAACCAGTACTTGAGTAGAAACTCTCATCTCGCCCTCTTCATTGAGCCACTGCAATCTGTAGGGTCTTGGGTGTTTCTGAATTTTCAAACCCAATTTCTTCACCATTGTCTCACTAGCTACATTGACACAACTTCCTCCATCAATAATGAGACTGCACACCTTTCCCTGAACCATACACCTTGTGTAGAATAGATTCTCTCGCTGCTCAAGCTCTCCATTCTTGGCTTGCAAGTTCAAGAGCCTTCTTGTCACCAACAACCTTCCTTTCACGGGTTCTACTTCACTTTCTTCTTCAGACTCCTCATGATCAGACCCAAACTTCTCTTCCTCTGATTCATACTCTCCATTCTCAAGAAGAATCATAACCTTTTTGTTGGTGCACTCATTGGCATAATGCCCACGCCCTTGACATTTGAAACACTTAACATCTCTAGTTCTTGAACTAGTGATTTCAGCTTTGCCTTTGTCTTTGCTGTATGTGCTGCTCGGCTTAGTCTCTTCTTTCTGCTGAGGCTTGCTATCCTTTAGATAGGATGTTTTCTCCTCCTTAGAGTGGTGGAACTTAGAAGATCCATAGCTGCGTGAGTTACCCTTCCTCTTGAGCTGCTGCTCCACTAGAATAGCTTTGTGCAACATCTTTTCTATTTCCACATAGTGTTGCATCTCCACATTGTCTTGTATCTCACGGTTAAGTCCTCCAAGAAACCTTGCCATAGTAGCTTCTCTATCCTCCAAGATACTAGCTCTTAACATCAGCAACTCCATGTCTTGATAGTATTCTTCAACAGTTCGTGTTCCTTGGGTAAGTCTTCGCAGCTTTTGATGTAGATCGCGGTGATAATGGCTTGGAACAAACCGTTTGCGCATGAGTGACTTCATTTCGTGCCATGAATCAACCGGATTCTCTTGGTTAAGCCGTCTAGTAGTTACAAGCTGATCCCACCAACTCAATGCATAATCATAGAATTCAGTTGCTGCAATCTTGATCCTTTGGGCATTGGAGTAGTGTTGGCAATTGAAGACAAGCTCGATCTTCTTTTCCCATTCCAAATAGGCATCTGGATCAACCTTTCCATGGAAGGATGGAATCTTAAGCTTAAGTCCAGAAAGCTTGTCTTTGCGTGACCCCCTTCCATCATGTTCACGCCTCGATCTTCCTCTGCTCAGTTCAGAAGAATAACTACTGCGCTCAGTTGGGTTGTGCTCAGTTCTATGGCGCGAGTAGTAGTTGTCGGTCTCTTGTGAACCCGCATGCTCTTGCCGTATTGGAGTAGGCCGGTTTCTTCTAGACTCATTGCTATGTCCCTGGCCAGTAGCTTGCCTCAACTCTTGTCTCATCTCCTCACGTAATTCCTTCATGCTAGCCTTGAGCATATCAGCCATTGTAGAGATCATGGTCTGATTCATTTGCTCGGTCATTTGCTCTCTCAGCATCTTGTTCTTCCTTACTAGCTCGGCTTCTTCTTCTGATTCTTTCCCCATTGGTACCTAGAATCAATAACAACACTCAACCAGTAAATAATTCCAATAAACTGATCGTAATCAGTAGATGATCAAGAGATTTTAAACTGAAAATAACTGGCGGTAAAAGAAAACTTGATTAACAAGCAAAAGAGGATTCAAATCGACAACTTGAAAATCACAATAGAAACGAGATCAGGGTAGGTTCGTTGATCAGATTTCGACAACACACAAGTAGATCTAGTTGTTATAGGTGATTTAAAACATATCACACGATCAATTAGATTCACACAAAAGATCAAATCGAGAATATGAATCGATAACAATCGGATCTAAAAGCGCGAAACCTAGATCTATCAATTCAAAACTTCTTAACAATTTGATCGACACAAAACGATTAGATCACACAATCAAACAACCATGGTTTACAGATCAATCAATGGATATTGCGAATCAAAGAACAGATCAGTTGAAACAAAACGGATCGATCTAAAACTGATCAAGAAGATGAACAGGTTAAATCGAAACAAAAGAGAAACGAGTACTTCCCTAACCAGAGATGCTCTGATACCACATAATACGTCCCTAGATTGCTTCTCTGGATAGTATGGGATAGATCCTTGCTAGAACGAATCAAAGACTCAAGCTCTACAAGGTTGTGGATCGATTGGTGACACAAGAGGCTGCGGAAAGGCTCCTTGATACTCCTAAGTGACTAGATCGGATATGACACACCGAGATAGACACTCTTGGGTTGTTGGATATTACACACCAACAAGAACACTCAACAACTCGCGAACAAGCAGTAGAGAGAACAAAGAAAGGTTTATGATAAAAGATAATTGATTATTGATAAGGGGTTCAAAGTACACTTATATAAGAGAAGTTGGAACAGACTCCAAGCTTCTCGAAAACTATCAAGAGAGTAAAGGCACACGGCTCTCTTGGAAATAGAAACAAGTGACAAGTTTGAAAACAAAAGCATGAAATGAAAAACATAATATATCATAAGGTTGATCCGGGATAAGGTTGGATCGAGATCATCAACTAAGAGATTTGAGAAGCAAATCTATGGCCTCGTTAAAAACCTATCTTTGGAAAACCCATTGGGACAAAACCAAAGATAGGGAAAAAGAGCACGCATAGATTGCTTGCTTAGTTGATGATCAGCTTGATGGTGAAGTAGCTTGAATGGTGATAAGTGTGTCTTGGTTGATCAAGCTTCTACCAAGACATTCCTCTTGCTTCCATGACATCTTAACCAATCCTCCAATAACTTGCGTGAGCTTCCTTGATCTTGATCGAGTCATAGGTCCTTTAGGTAAGGATAGAACATCTCCATCAGTTGGCTTATCCAGATCCTCATCATCTCCATTAGCTAGTTGGTCCATGATCACATCATAAAGGATTCAAATCAACCACTAGCAAGCACCACACGCTTATGGCATCTTGGACTAAAGTTGCTTTAGCTTTCCAGCCTGTCCCAGCCTGGCAATGCGCGTCCCTTATCCCTTCAACGGTCTGATCCTTCTCCACTTGAGTAACTATTCCATAGTTACCATTTCACTTGTGCAAGGTAAGTTTTGGTCGAGGCTTGGATGGTACGGACTGTACGGCTTGTACGGCCTTGTACGGACGTCCGTACCATGCTCTCCCTAAACTCCCTTAAGCTTCCTCATCTCCTTTCCTCTTCAACTCCTTAGCTCTTCATACATATATGAGATTAAGAGATCCTTAGAGTAATCAGAATAAAGAGAGTGTTTAAGAAGTGATTAAGAGAAGTTTGTGAAAGATTAAGAGACTAGATAGAGCCGTTTAGAGTCTAAGAGAGAACCATAGTGTCTAAGAGATTAGAGAGACTCAAACTGCATAATTTTATTAATGAGTGAGGTTACATATTTATATGGAAAGCATAAGGGTTTACAAGAGGCGAAATGGGCACTATTGAAGCATGTAGAGTCAAGGTTGCTTTCCGGATGATTGGATGATAAGGCTCACACGCTTTGCCTCTTTACAGCCTGTTCCAGCCTGGCACGCTCTTCCCTTATCCACTCAACGGTCTGATCCCTTCTCCTTAAGTCCCCAAGGTAACATTGTCTTGTTACCGTTTCACTTGGTCGAGGTTGGGTAAGTTTTGGTCGAGACCTTTGGTACGGACGGTACGGCCATGTACGGCCTTGTACGGACGTCCGTACCATTCACACCCAAACTCCCTAAGCTTCTCCATCTCTTCTCCTCTTCAACTCCTCTTCTCTCCATACCAATATAATCAACTCAACTCAACACTCCCCCTCAAGCTTAGCTTTGTGAAAGCCTAAGCTTGAAAAACTACAAGATCTTCCTCATTAAAAACCTCACCAAAGAAAACCCAATGGGATAAAACTTTGATGAGGGAAAAAGAGTAAAGACCTTGCAGCTAAGGGGATTAGCTCCTTCCCTTCCCAAGATCTATGAGTCCCAATCTGATGTGAATGGACTCCATAGTCTTTTGCCTTGCAGCCTTGGTGAACACATCCGCTAGCTGATCTTCACTCCTTGTATAGCATGGCAAGATCACCCCTAGCACAATCATCTGTCTCACCTTGTGGCAATCAACTTCAATGTGCTTGGTCCTCTCATGAAACACCGAGTTGGATGCAATGTGGATGGCAGCTTGATTGTCACAATGCATTGTCATTGGAGTTGCTTGATCAATCTCCAAGTGCTTCAAGATGCCTTTGATCCATACCAACTCGTTGGTAAGCTTCAGCATGGCTCTATACTCGGCTTCTGCACTTGAACATGACACTACCTTCTGCTTCTTGCTCTTCCAAGTCACCAAGTTGCCTCCAATGAATGTGCAATAGCCTGTGGTTGATCTCCTGTCTGCTCTATCACCAGCCCAATCCGCATCACAATATCCCACCACTTCAGTGCTTCCATTGCAGCCCATCCATACTCCTTGATCAGGTGAGCCGTTGAGATACATCAAGATCCTCTCCACCATGCGCCAGTGATGCTCCTTAGGCACTTGCATGTGTTGACTCACCTGATTCACAGCAAAACAGATGTCAGGTCTAGTTATAGTAAGATAAATCAATTTACCAACTAGTTTTCTATAGAGTTTAGGATCCTGATAAGGTTTGTTGTCTTCAATCTCCCCCTCTCGTGGGACTTTGTAGCCATCCTCCATAGGCATCCTTGCTGTCTTGCCTCCATAAGCACCTGCACCTTTCAAAAGATCAAGTGTATATTTCCTTTGGGACATGAACAAACCTTCCTTGGATCTACATATCTCAATTCCAAGGAAGTATTTCATTCTCCCAAGTCTTTAATCTCAAACATGGATTTAAGAAACTCCTTGGTTGCTATGATACCTTCCTTATCACTCCCTGTGATAATGATATCATCAACATACACAAGGAGTGCAATCATACCTGAGGGAGTCGTGAGAGTGAAGAGAGTGTGATCTAGTTCAGACTTCTTGAAGCCTCGCCATTCAGAGTAGTGCTCAACTTGTTGTACCAAGCTCTTGGTGATTGCTTCAGCCCATAGATGGCTTTCTTCAGTCTCAACACATTCCCACTCTTCACTAAGTGTTCAAGGCCTGGAGGTGGATGCATATACACTTCATCCTCAAGTTCACCTTGTAGAAACGCATTCTTCACATCCATTTGCCATAACCCCCATCCAAGATTCACAGCCAAGCTTAATACAATCCGGATTGTGTGTAGTTTAGCTACTGGTGCAAAGGTTTCTATGTAATCTTCTCCATAAGTTTGAGTGAAACCTCTTGCAACTAGCCTTGACTTCTTCCTCTCAATCTTTCCATCCGCTTTGTACTTGATTGTGAATATCCATCTACTAGTCACAGCCTTCTTCCCTTTTGGTAACTCACTGTCATACCATGTATCATTCTTGATCATAGCTCCTGCCTCATCTCCAACTGACTCCTTCCATTCTTTATCCTTCATTGCCTCTTCATAGCTTCTTGGGATGTGATTCTCATCCAAGTTTACCATGAAAGCGCAATGTGCTTCTGGATATTGAGCAAAGGAGCACACGGCTTGAGAAGGATGCTCCACAGCTTGGGCATTGTAGTACACTCTCGTGTTTACCCAACTGGAAGGATCCTTCCTTATCCTTGTACTCCATCTTAGTGGCTGCACAACCGGTTCTTCTTCCTGTTGTTCTTCTACCACTTCATCTTGAGAAGGTGTTTGTCTCACACCATGATCATGACCATGAACATCAGAGCCTATGCTCTCTTCTCCTTCATTCTCTACTCCTCCTTCATCCTGGTTAGCCTCTTGCATAGGCTCCTCATGCTCCTCTCCTCCCTCATGATCAAGGTGGGATGGTGAACCAACTTCAGGAGGTGTAGTTGCGTGATTCCTCGGATCCTGGGATGTACTGATTCCAAGACCTTCAAGGATGATCCGCAAGGTGGTGGCCTTGTCTGATGTTAAGTCCTTCAGGTCTTCTTGGTTCTTTTCTTCATAGTATCCTCTATCTTCCAAGAACTTCACATCTCTAGATACAAGAACTCTCCTTGCTATAGGATCATAGCATTTGTATCCTTTCTGTGTAGCTGAGTATCCTATGAACACAGCCTTAGTACTTCTTGCTTCTAGCTTGTTGATCATCTCTCCTGGTTTGAGCACAAAGCATAGGCATCCAAAGACTCGCAAGTAATCAAGTGCTGGTTTGTACCTGTTCAGAACTTCAAATGGAGCCTTCTCATTCAGAACCTTGGTTGGAGTTCTGTTGATCAAGTAACAAGCAGTGGCAACCGCATCACTCCAAAATCTCTTTGGAACATTACTCTGAAACATAAGAGACCTTGCCACTTCCATGAGGTGCCTATTCTTCCTCTCAGCCACTCCATTTTGCTGTGGAGTATACGGACAGCTTGTTTGATGTAGGATCCCATGTTGTGATAAGTGTTGCTTGAATGCATGACTTGTGTACTCTCCTCCATTATCTGATCTCAAAATTTTAATCTTAGCATGATAATGGTTAGTTACATAAGTTTGAAAGTTCCTAAATGCATCAAGTACCCTATCTTTGGTCTGAATTAAGGTTAACCAGGTGTATTTGGATTTTTCATCAATGAATGTGACAAAATACTTATAACTATCTCTAGATAAGCAAGGGGCAGTCCACACATCTGAATGAATTAGATCAAAGCAATTATCATAAACGGTAGTAGACTTTTGAAACACAGTTCTACAATGCTTGCCTAAAATACAAGCTTCACAATCTTTGTTCTCAAACACAACACCTGGTACCATTAAGTTCAAAGCTTTAACATGAGGGTGTCCTACTCTAGCATGCCACAATGCATTTTTATTCAACAAAGAAGCAGAAGTAAACGAGCAACTATAATCAGGAACAGAAGTGAGTTCTTCAAGCATATAGAGATCTCCCTTAGTCACCCCTTTCCCAATCAATCTGCTGCTCTCAATATCCTGAAACTTCACATCATTAGGACTAAAGATAACATTGCATTGTAAATCATTAGTACATTTCTTCACAGATAATAGGTTTGATGTGAATTCAGGCATGTAAAAAGCTCTAGATTCTTTGTTAAACAACTTAAGCTTTCCTATTCCTCTAATAGGTATCTTATCCCCATTTGCTATCATCACATGCCCATGCGTAGGTTCTATATCCTTAATCAAGTTCTCATCACTTATCATATGATGTGATGCACCAGAATCAACAATCAATGGTTTACCTACTCGTTTAGCATTATGACATAGATTACTAAGCAATGGATGCATCCTATCAGTTCTAGCAATGTGAGCATTTCTATACTCATTCCTAGCTTCTAACCGTTCTACTAGTTCTCTAATCAAGTGATCATCCTTATATGCAATCATAGAAGCTCCAAAGGAATAACCATAAGTGTTACCGTTTTCCTTTAGCATTTTGAAGAGAGCATCAAGGTCTGATCTCTTGATGTAGTCATCATTGCTGCGTGAGCTTGAGGCGCCTGTGTAAGCCACCAGAGACTTCCCATTCCCATCATTGCCTCCAAGCCCATCCACTTCACTTGCCTTGCTGGTGCCAGCTCCACTTGAACCTTCAGTCACATTTGCCCTTCCCTCACGCTCCTTCATGAACTTGGCCGGCTTGAGGTGTGGGTGTAGTATCCAGCATTGGCTCTTCTTATGACCATGCTTCTTGCAATGATCACAGTTGCCATTGAACTTCCTGTCCTCATACTTCCCGTGAGATGCCTTGTTTGCTTGTGGAGTCTCGGTTGAGTCCTCATGAGCTGCTTGATTGGCAAGAGAGAGCTCCCCCTTTCCTCCAAACAACCCCATAGATCCCTGCTCCCTTTGGATTTGCGCACACACCTCCTCAAGGTCCGGAAGCTTGTCTGACCTTAGCATGTGCTGGATGAGTTGAGTGTAGGCCGGGTTCAGTGTGAGAAGCAACCCAAAGACCTTGTCTTGCTCGCGCCTCTCATTCAACTGATCTGGATCAGTTGTGCTCGGCCTCAGCATCTCCAGCTCTGACCATAAGGACCTGAACCTCCCCAAGTGCTTAGTGAACTCCATGTCCTCTTGTGCAAGACGGTTGATCGCTAGCTTCACTTCAAACACACGGCTGAGGTTGGAAGTGTTCCCATACACCTTCTTCAGCGTGTCCCACAGCTCCTTGGCTGATTCACAGTAGCTGTAGGCATCCAAGATAGCTGGGTCCAAGGATGCGTGTAGAACCGTCATCACCAGCATGTCTTCTTGTTGCCATTTCTCCACAGCCGCTTCATTGGAGACCTCTTCTTGATCTCCTCCTTGAGTAATGAGTTTCGGAGCCTCCCCTGTTGTGATGTGCCCCCACAAACCCTTTCTTCCCACCGCAGTCTTCACCATCCGAGACCACACAAGGTAGTTGCTACCTTTGAAAGTAACCGCTACCTTCATCCTCATGTTCATCCCATGTTCCATCTTTGCTTGACTTGAAAACTTGAATCTTGAATCTCGTACACACCAACCTTGAGTCTAGAATCACGCAAACACACAGAACGTAGCACAGCTTCAACTAGAACGTATAACAGCTTCAACACCTTCAAAACTACTCGCGTGTAGCTTCAAAGCCGTTAGCTTGTAACTCTCTAAAGATCAAACCCCAGATTCAAATGAACCTGGCTCTGATACCATATGAGATTAAGAGATCCTTAGAGTAATCAGAATAAAGAGAGTGTTTAAGAAGTGATTAAGAGAAGTTTGTGAAAGATAAAGAGACTAGATAGAGCCGTTTAGAGTCTAAGAGAGAACCATAGTGTCTAAGAGATTAGAGAGACTCAAACTGCATAATTTTATTAATGAGTGAGGTTACATATTTATATGGAAAGCATAAGGGTTTACAAGAGGCGAAATGGGCACTATTGAAGCATGTAGAGTCAAGGTTGCTTTCCGGATGATTGGATGATAAGGCTCACACGCTTTGCCTCTTTACAGCCTGTTCCAGCCTGGCACGCTCTTCCCTTATCCACTCAACGGTCTGATCCCTTCTCCTTAAGTCCCCAAGGTAACATTGTCTTGTTACCGTTTCACTTGGTCGAGGTTGGGTAAGTTTTGGTCGAGACCTTTGGTACGGACGGTACGGCCATGTACGGCCTTGTACGGACGTCCGTACCATTCACACCCAAACTCCCTAAGCTTCTCCATCTCTTCTCCTCTTCAACTCCTCTTCTCTCCATAGCAATATAATCAAATCAACTCAACAACATATACTCAGCTCAACTCAACACTCCCCCTCAAGCTTAGCTTTGTATAAGTCTAAGCTTGGACAGCCATGAGATCTTCCTCATTAAAAACCTCACCAAGGAAAACCCATTGGGACAAAACCTTGATGAGGGAAAAAGAGTAAAGATCTCATAGCTAAGGGGATCAGCTCCTTCTCTTCCCAAGATCAATGAGGCCCAACCTGATGTGAATGGACTCCATTGTCTTCTGTCTTGCAGCCTTGGTGAACACATCCGCCAACTGATCTTCACTCCTTGTGTAGCATGGCAAGATGACTCCTAAGGTGATCATCTGCCTCACCTTGTGACAATCAACTTCAATGTGCTTGGTTCTTTCATGGAACACCGAGTTGGAGGCAATGTGGATGGCGGCTTGGTTGTCACAATGCATGGTCATTGGCGTGGCTTGATCAATCTCCAAGTGCTTCAAGATGCCTTTGATCCACACTAACTCATTGGTGAGCTTCAGCATAGCTCTATACTCAGCTTCTGCACTTGAGCAAGACACTACCTTCTGCTTCTTACTCTTCCAAGTCACCAAGTTGCCTCCAATGAATGTGCAATAGCCTGTGGTTGATCTCCTGTCTGCTCTATCACCAGCCCAATCCGCATCACAGTATCCCACCACTTCAGTGCTTCCATTGCAGCCCATCCATACTCCTTGATCAGGTGAGCCGTTGAGATACATCAAGATCCTCTCCACCATGCGCCAGTGATGTTCCTTAGGCACTTGCATGTGTTGACTCACCTGATTCACAGCAAAACAAATGTCAGGTCTAGTTATGGTAAGATAAATCAATTTGCCAACTAGTTTTCTATAGAGTTTAGGATCCTGATAAGGTTTGCTGTCTTCAATCTCCCCCTCTCGTGGGACTTTGTAGCCATCCTCCATAGGCATTCTTGCTGTCTTGCCTCCATAAGCACCTGCACCTTTCAAAAGATCAAGTGTATACTTCCTTTGGGACATGAACAAACCTTCCTTGGATCTACATATCTCAATTCCAAGAAAGTATTTCATTTCTCCCAAGTCTTTAATCTCAAACATGGATTTAAGGAACTCCTTGGTTGCTATGATACCTTCCTTATCACTTCCTGTGATGATGATATCATCAACATACACAAGGAGTGCAATCATACCTGAGGGAGTCGTGAGTGTGAAGAGAGTGTGATCTAGTTCAGACTTCTTGAAGCCTCGGCCATTGAGAGTAGTGCTCAGCTTGTTGTACCAAGCTCTTGGTGATTGCTTCAGCCCATAGATAGCTTTCTTCAACCTCAACACATTCCCTCTCTTCACTAAGTGTTCAAGGCCTGGAGGTGGATGCATATACACTTCATCCTCAAGTTCACCTTGTAGAAAGGCATTCATCACATCCATTTGCCATAACCCCCATCCAAGATTCACAGCCAAGCTTAATACAATCCGGATTGTGTGTAGTTTGGCTACTGGTGCAAAGGTTTCTATGTTATCTTCTCCATAAGTTTGAGTGAGACCTCTTGCAACTAGCCTTGACTTCTTCCTCTCAATCTTTCCATCAGCCTTGTACTTGATTGTGAATATCCATCTACTAGTCACAGCCTTCTTCCCTTTTGGTAACTCACTCTCATACCATGTATCATTCTTGATCATAGCTCCTGCCTCAGCTCCAACTGACTCCTTCCATTCTTTATCCATGATTGCTTCTTCATAGCTTCTTGGGATGTAATTCTCATCCAAGTTAACCATGAAGGCACAATGTTCTTCAGGGCATTGAGCAAAGGAACACACAACTTGAGAGGGATGCTCCACAGCTTGGGCATTGTAGTACACTCTCGTGTTTACCCAGCTAGAAGGATCCTTCCTCAGCCTTGTGCTCCTTCTTAGTGGCTGCACAACCGGTTCTTCTTCCTGTTGTTCTTCTACTACTTCATCTTGAGAAGGCGTTTGTATCACACCATGATCATGCCCATGACCATCAGAGCCTATGCTCTCTTCTCCTTCATTCTCTACTCCTCCTTCATCTTGGTTAGCCTCTTGCGTAGGCTCCTCATACTCCTCTCCTCCCTCATGATCAAGGTGGGATGGTGAACCAACTTCAGGAGGTGTGGTTGCGTGATCTCTCGGATCCTGGGATGTACTGATTCCAAGACCTTCAAGAATGATCCGCAAGGTGGTGGCCTTGTCTGATGTTAAGTCCTTCAGGTCTTCTTGATTCTTTTCTTCATAGTATCCTCTATCTTCCAAGAACTTCACGTCTCTAGATACCAGTACTCTCCTTGCTATAGGATCATAGCATTTGTATCCTTTCTGTGTAGCTGAGTATCCTATGAACACAGCCTTAGTACTTCTTGCTTCTAGCTTGTTGCGCATCTCTCCTGGTTTGAGTACAAAGCATAGACATCCAAAGACCTTCAAGTAATCAAGAGCTGGCTTGTACTTGTTCAGAACTTCAAATGGAGCCTTCTCATGCAGAATCTTGGTTGGAGTTCTGTTTATCAAGTAACAAGCAGTAGCAACCGCATCACTCCAAAATCTCTTTGGAACATTACTCTGAAACATGAGTGACCTTGCCACCTCCATGAGATGCCTATTCTTCCTCTCAGCCACACCATTTTGCTGTGGAGTATACGGACAGCTTGTCTGATGTAGGATCCCATGTTGTGATAAGTGTTGCTTGAATGCATGGCTTGTGTACTCTCCTCCATTATCTGATCTAAAAATTTTAATCTTAGCATGATAATGGTTAGTTACATAAGTTTGAAAATTCCTAAATGCATCAAGCACCCTATCTTTGGTCTGAATTAAGGTTAACCAGGTGTATTTGGATTTTTCATCAATGAATGTGACAAAATACTTATAACTATCTCTAGATAGGCAAGGGGCAGTCCACACATCCGAATGAATTAGATCAAAGCAATTATCATAAACGGTAGTACACTTTTGAAACACAGTTCTACAATGCTTGCCTAAAATGCAAGCTTCACAATCTTTATTCTCAAACACAACACCTGGTACCATTAAGTTCAAAGCTTTAACATGAGTGATATGATCATGGACCGGCACAAGGATGGAGATGAAGAGTTCAAAGACAAATCAAGGGAACAAGATGATGCCTTAGTCATTCCACCAGGTCCCATCACTCGCGCCAAAGCTAGAAGACTCAAAGAAGCTGTTGGGAGTCTACTTATGATCTCATGGAAGCAAGAAGACGGCCTTGATGGACGTTTGATCAATCAAGACACTCTTATCACCATTCAAGCAATGGTTTCAAACTGATCATCATCTAAGCAAGTGCTTGTGTGTGCTCTTTTCCTAACCTTTGGTTTTGTCCCATTGGGTTTTCCAAAGGCAGGTTTTTAATGAGGCCACAAGTTACTTACATAAACCTTAGATGATGTATCATGGTTCCACCTTATGTTATTTTTAAACTATGGTTTTTATTTCATGTTTTAAAACTCTTTTCGAATTTGAATAAGTCTTTAGTCTTTGTTGTAGTTCCAAGGGAGCCTGTTCCCTTTAATGATCTCGAGAATATGGAGCCTGTTCCATACTTCTCTATATAAGTTTGTTTGCGTTCTCTCTTTTAATCACAATCTTTTTTTCTACAAATCTATCAGATTTCTTTGTTCTCTCTTTACTTCTTATCAAGTCTTGAGTGAATCTCGTTGGTGTGTCATATCCAACAACTAAGGGTGTCTATTTTGGTGTGTAATATCCAAGCTAGTCATCTAGGAGTATCAAGGAGCCATTCCGCAACTCTTTGTGTCACCATACGATCCATCACCTTGATAAACTTGAGTCTCTGATTCGTTTATACAAGGATCTATCCAGTTCAATCCAAAGAAACATCCTAGGAGTTCATTAAGTGGTATCAGAGCTGCTTTGGATTGGGAAGTTTTCGATTTCTCTTTTGTTTCAAATAAACTCTTCAACTTCTTTGATTACCATTGATTGATCTGCGATCTGTTGTTGTTTCTCGTATCATCTGAGTAGCATATCACCTGATTGCTAATCATCTGTGTTGAATCCTGTTAGATCTAAGTGTTCTTATCATATTTTGAATCAAACTCATCCGATCCGTGTGAAGGAAGTAATCGAATCACTTGATCTGTCGAATCACTTGCTGAATAATTTGATTTGTGTTTTTTCTGTGATAGATCTGTTCTTATTTATCTTGAATCTGATCTGCATAAATCCAAAATTGATAGATCTGATCTTAGTCTTGTCGATTTGAATTCTCTAATCCGTGATCTACAAGTTTTCTATCTTTTGAATCTTTTGAAAGTTGTTTCCGCGTCGACTAATTGTTCTGATTTGATTCTTGTGAACATCTTACTTGTTTGAGTGTTTTCTGAATCAGGTACCATGGTAAGAGAGTCGGAAGAGGAAGCAGAACTCGTGAGACAGAACAAGTTATTGAGAGATCAGATGACTGAGCAATTAAACCAAACGATGATCACTACCGTTGCTGATATGATCAAGAGCAGTATGAAGGAACTTCGCGATGAAATAAGGCAAGAGATAAGGCAAGCTACTGGCCAAGGTCATAGCAATGAGTCTAGACGAGAAAGACGTGATGAAACCCCGAGAGAGCATGCTGAATCACAAGAAACAGACCACTACTATGAGCGTAACCGAGCCACGCACAGCAGTTCCTCTTCTAGAGATAGTAGAAGGAGATATAGAAGAGATCATGATGAAAGGAGAACTTACAGAGATGATCTTGCTGGTTTAAAGCTGAAGATACCTCCTTTCCATGGCAAAGTTGATCCGGATGCTTACTTGGAATGGGAAAAGAAGATGGAGTTGGTGTTTAACTGTAAGCACTACACCAATGCCCAAAGAATTCAGATAGCAGCAACTGAGTTCCATGACTATGCGCTGAGTTGGTGGGACCAGCTTGTGACTACCAGGAGACTTAACCAAGAGTATCCCGTTGAAACATGGCACGAGATGAAGGCTCTCATGCGTAAAAGATTTGTGCCAAATCACTATCATCGCGACTTGCACCAGAAGTTAAGAAGACTCACCCAAGGATCTCGGTCTGTTGAAGAATACTATCAAGACATGGAGTTGTTGATGCTGAGAGCTCGTGTTTCTGAAGATAAAGAAGCTACTATGGCTAGGTTCTTAGGAGGTCTCAACCGAGAGATACAAGATAATGTTGAGATGCAGCACTATGTGGAGATAGAGGAGATGCTTCACAAAGCTATACTAGTTGAGCAACAAGTTAAGAGGAAGGGCCATTCTCACTCTCGTTACAACACCAGACTTCAGGGAACTAAAGAAGAAAAGTCTAGCTATCAAAAGGAAAGCAAACCGCAACTGAAAGAAGATTCAAAGCCAAATTCCATTTACAGTAAGGATAAAGGAAAGGCCGAGGTTTCAAGTGCAAGAGCTAGAGATGTTAAGTGCTTTAAGTGTCAGGGTAGAGGCCATTATGCAAATGAGTGCACCAATAAAAGAATCATGATTCTTCTTGAGAATGGAGAGTATGAATCTGAGGATGAGCTTTCAGAGTCTGAGTGTAAGGCGCTTATTGAAGAAGAATATGAAGAAGAACCCGTGAAAGGAAGGCTATTGGTGGCTAGAAGAACTTTGAGTTTGCAAAGTAAAGCTGAAGAGCAAGAACAGAGAGAGAATCTATTCTACACTCGGTGTCTTGTGCAAGGAAAGGTCTGTAGTCTTATCATTGATGGAGGAAGTTGTGTGAATGTAGCTAGTGAAACTATGGTAAAGAAGCTTGGCCTCCAAGTACAGAAACATCCAAAGCCCTACCGGCTTCAATGGTTGAATGAAGAAGGAGAAATGAGGGTTTCTAGTCAGGTTTCGGTTCCCATTGCAATTGGAAGGTATGAGGATGAGGTTCTCTGTGATGTACTGCCTATGGAAGCTGGACATATCCTTCTTGGTCGGCCATGGCAATCAGATAGACGAGTGATACATGATGGCTACACCAACAAGCACACGTTTGAGTTCAAAGGGAAGAAGACTGTGCTGGTTCCTCTAACACCAAAGGAGGTTCACCAAGATCAACTGCAGCTACAAAAGAAGAAAGAAATGGACCTCAAACCTGATTCAAAGAAGCAGCATAGTCTCTATGCCAACTCGGGTGATATCAAAAGAACTCTCAATGCTCATCAATCTATTCTTTTACTTATCTTTAAAGAGTCTCTTTTGAATGTTACTGACCCAGCACCGGTATATCCGAGTGAAATTGAGTATCTTTTACAGGAATTTGAAGATGTATTTCCTGAAGATAATCCAATTGGTCTTCCACCTCTTAGAGGGATTGAGCATCAGATTGATTTTGTCCCTGGTTCTACACTTCCAAATAGGCCAGCTTATAGGACTAATCCCGTGGAGACTAAAGAACTGCAAAAACAAGTTGAGGAATTGATGGCAAAGGGGCATATCCGTGAGAGCATGAGCCCATGTGCAGTACCAGTGCTTCTTGTGCCTAAGAAGGATGGAAGCTGGCGCATGTGTGTTGATTGTAGAGCCATCAACAATATCACTGTAAAGTATCGCCATCCTATTCCTAGATTAGATGATATGCTTGATGAATTGCATGGTTCTTGCATATTTTCTAAGATTGATTTGAAAAGTGGATACCATCAGATTAGGATGAAAGAAGGAGATGAATGGAAAACTGCATTCAAAACTAAACATGGTCTATATGAGTGGTTAGTCATGCCATTTGGATTAACCAATGCACCTAGTACATTCATGAGATTAATGAATCATGTTCTTAGATCATTCATTGGCATATTTGTTGTGGTATACTTTGATGACATCCTGGTATACAGTAAGAGCTTTAATGATCATATAGGACATCTTAGAGCTGTTCTTGATGTGCTTAGAAAGGAATCTCTTTTTGCTAACCTTAAGAAGTGTACTTTTGGAACGGATAACTTGGTTTTTTTAGGCTTTGTTGTGAGTGCAGATGGAGTAAAGGTAGATCAAGAGAAGGTGAAAGCAATACAAGAGTGGCCGATTCCTAAAACCATCAGTGAAGTGCGAAGCTTCCATGGATTAGCTGGCTTCTACCGACGGTTTGTAAAAGACTTTAGCACCATAGCCGCTCCATTGACTGAGGTGATCAAGAAAGAAGTTGGATTCAAATGGGGAGAAGCACAAGAACTTGCCTTTCAATGCCTAAAAGAGAAGCTTACTAATGCCCCTCTTCTTATACTTCCTGATTTCAATAAAACTTTTGAAATTGAATGTGATGCTTCAGGAATTGGAATTGGTGCTGTTCTTATGCAGGAGAAGAGACCCATAGCATATTTAAGTGAAAACTTGGAGGAGCAACTCTCAACTATGCTACTTATGACAAGGAACTCTATGCTTTGGTGAGGGCTTTGCAGACATGGCAGCATTACCTATGGCCCAAGGAGTTTGTCATTCACACTGATCATGAGTCTCTCAAGTACCTTAAAAGCCAGAACAAACTCAGCAAGAGACACGCAAGGTGGGTTGAGTTCATTGAGACATTTCCTTATGTCATCAAGTATAAACAAGGTAAGGAAAACATAGTTGCTGATGCACTATCCAGAAGGTATGTTCTCTTGAACACTCTTGATGTTAAGCTATTAGGATTTGAGCAGATTAAAGTAATGTATGAGAATGATCCTGAATTTAAAGATGCTTACAAGTCTTGTGAGAAATTTGCTGCTGGACATTACTTTAGGCAGGATGGATTTCTAGACTTTGTGTGCCTAATTGCTCTTTGAGAGATTTATTTGTTAGGGAATCTCATGGAGGAAGCCTCATGGGACATTTTGGTGTTGCGAAAACTCTCAAGACCTTGCAGGATCACTTCTACTGGCCGCGGATGAAAAGAGATGTGGAAAGACTTTGTGAAAGGTGTGCAACTTGTAAACAAGCTAAGTCCAAAGTCCAAAACCATGGTTTGTACACTCCTTTACCCATCCCTTATCATCCTTGGAATGATATCTCTATGGACTTCATTGTTGGATTGCCTAGAACTCGTACTGGTAAAGATTCAATCTTTGTGGTAGTTGATAGATTTTCTAAGATGGCACACTTCATTGCTTGTCATAAAACTGATGATGCATTGCATGTAGCTAACTTGTTCTTTAAGGAGATTGTGCGTTTACATGGCATGCCTAAGACTATTGTATCTGATAGAGATACTAAGTTTCTAAGCTACTTTTGGAAAACTCTTTGGTCTAAACTAGGCACTAAGCTATTGTTTTCTACTACTTGTCACCCACAAACTGATGGTCAGACTGAAGTAGTTAATAGAACTCTTGGTACACTCTTGCGTGCAATTATAAAGAAGAACTTGAAATCATGGGAAGATTGTTTGCCTCATTGTGAATTTGCATATAATCATGCTGTGCATTCTGCTACTAAGTTTTCTCCATTTGAAATTGTTTATGGGTTCAATCCCATCTCTCCTTTGGATCTAATACCTTTACCTGAGTGTGAAAGAGTTAGTCTTGATGGCAAGAAGAAGGCAGAGAAGGTACAACAACTTCATGAACAAGCAAGGCGCAACATAGAAGAGAAGACTAAGCAATATGCCAAACAAGCAAACAAGGGGAGGCGTGAAAGAGTCTTTGAAGTGGGTGATCAAGTCTGGATTCACCTAAGGAAAGAAAGATTTCCTAATGAGAGGAAATCCAAGCTCATGCCAAGGATTGATGGACCATTTGAGATCATAAAGAAAATCGGCAACAATGCTTACAAGCTGGATCTCCAAGGAAGGTATGATGTGAGCAATAGTTTTAATATCACTGACTTGATTCCTTATTTTGCAGATGAGCCAGATTTGAGGACAAATCCTTTTCAAGAGGGAGGGGATGATATGATCATGGACCGGCACAAGGATGGAGATGAAGAGTTCAAAGACAAATCAAGGGAAGAAGATGATGCCTTAGTCATTCCACCAGGTCCCATCACTCGCGCCAAAGCTAGAAGACTCAAAGAAGCTGTTGGGAGTCTACTTATGATCTCATGGAAGCAAGAAGACGGCCTTGATGGACGTTTGATCAATCAAGACACTCTTATCACCATTCAAGCAATGGTTTCAAACTGATCATCATCTAAGCAAGTGCTTGTGTGTGCTCTTTTCCTAACCTTTGGTTTTGTCCCATTGGGTTTTCCAAAGGCAGGTTTTTAATGAGGCCACAAGTTACTTACATAAACCTTAGATGATGTATCATGGTTCCACCTTATGTTATTTTTAAACTATGGTTTTTATTTCATGTTTTAAAACTCTTTTCGAATTTGAATAAGTCTTTAGTCTTTGTTGTAGTTCCAAGGGAGCCTGTTCCCTTTAATGATCTTGAGAATATGGAGCCTGTTCCATACTTCTCTATATAAGTTTGTTTGCGTTCTCTCTTTTAATCACAATCTTTTTTCTACAAAATCTATCAGATTTCTTTGTTCTCTCTTTACTTCTTATCAAGTCTTGAGTGAATCTCGTTGGTGTGTCATATCCAACAACTAAGGGTGTCTATTTTGGTGTGTAATATCCAAGATAGTCATCTAGGAGTATCAAGGAGCCATTCCGCAACTCTTTGTGTCACCATACGATCCATCACCTTGATAAACTTGAGTCTCTGATTCGTTTATACAAGGATCTATCCAGTTCAATCCAAAGAAACATCCTAGGAGTTCATTAATGAGGGTGTCCTACTCTAGCATGCCACAATGCATTTTTATTCAACAAAGAAGCAGAAGTAAACGAGCAACTATAATCAGGAACAGAAGTGAGTTCTTCAAGCATATAGAGATCTCCCTTAGTCACCCCTTTCCCAATCAATCTGCTGCTCTCAATATCCTGAAACTTCACATCATTAGGACTAAAGATAACATTGCATTGTAAATCATTAGTACATCTCTTTACAGATAATAGGTTTGATGTGAATTCAGGCATGTAAAACGCTCTAGATTCTTTGTTAAACAACTTAAGCTTTCCTATTCCCTTAATAGGTATCTTATCTCCATTTTCTATCATCACATGCCCATGAGTAGGTTCTATATCCTTAATCAAGTTCTCATCACTTATCATATGATGTGATGCACCAGAATCAACAATCAATGGTTTATATACTCTTTTAGCATTGTGACAAAGATTACTAAGAGATGAATGCATCCTATCAGTTCTAGCACTGTGTGCATTTCTATACTCATCCCTAGCTTCTAACCGTTCTACTAGTTCTCTAATCAAGTGATCATCCTCATATGCAATCCTAGATGCTCCAAAAGAATAACCATAAGTGTTACCGTTTTCCTTTAGCATTTTGAAGAGAGCATCAAGGTCTGATCTCTTGATGTAGTCATCATTGCTGCGTGAGCTTGAGGCGCCTGTGTAAGCCACCAGAGACTTCCCATTTCCATCATTGCCTCCATGTCCATCCACTTCACTTGTCTTGATGGTGCCAGCTCCGCTTGATCCTTCAGTCACATTTGCCCTTCCCTCACGCTCCTTCATGAACTTGGCAGGCTTGAGGTGTGGGTGTAGTATCCAGCATTGGCTCTTCTTATGACCATGCTTCTTGCAATGATCACAGTTGCCATTGAACTTCCTGTCCTCATACTTCCCGTGAGATGCCTTGTTTGCTTGTGGAGCTTCGGTTGAGTCCTCATGAGCTGCTTGATTGGCAAGAGAGAGCTCCCCCTTTCCTCCAAACAGCCCCATAGACCCCTGCTCCCTTTGGATTTGTGCACACACTTCCTCAAGGTCTGGAAGCTTGTCTGCCCTCAACATGTGCTGGATGAGTTGAGTGTAGGCCGGGTTCAGTGTGAGGAGCAGCCCAAAGACCTTATCTTGCTCGCGCCTCTCATTCAGCTGATCAGGGTCAGTTGTGCTCGGCCTCAGCATCTCTAGCTCGGACCACAAGGACCTGAACCTCCCCAAGTGCTTTGTGAACTCCATATCCTCTTGCACAAGCCGGTTGATAGCTAGCTTCACTTCAAACACACGGCTAAGGTTGGAAGTGTTCCCATACACCTTCTTCAGCGTTTCCCACAGCTCTTTGGCTGATTCACAGTAGCTGTAGGCATCCAAGGTAGCTGGATCCAAGGATGCGTGTAGAACCGTCATCACCAGCATGTCTTCTTGTTGCCACTTCTCTACAGCCGCTTCATTAGAGACCTCTTCTTGATCTCCTCCCTGAGTAATGAGTTTCGGAGCCTCCCCTGTTGTGATGTGCCCCCATAAACCCTTACTCCCCACCGCAGTCTTCACCATCCGAGACCACACAAGGTAGTTGCTACCTTTGAAAGTAACCGCTACCTTCATCCTCACGCTCATCCCATGCTCCATCTTTACTCAGCTTGACTTGAACAGCTTGAATCTGATGAAATCTTGAGTCTTGAATCACGTACACACACCAAACTTGAGTCTTGAATCACGCACAAACACAGAACGTAGCACAGCTCCAACACCTTCAAAGCTACTCGCGTGTAGCTTCAAAGCCTTCAGCTTGTAACTCTCTAAAGATCAAACCCCAGATTCTAATGAACCTGGCTCTGATACCATATGAGATTAAGAGATCCTTAGAGTAACTAGAGTGTAAGAGAGAGTTTAGGTGAAGTTTAGAAAGAGATTATGAAAGATTAAGTAACTTGAGAGCCGTTTAGTGTCTAAGAGAGAACCATAGTGACTAAGAGATTAGAGAGACTCAAACTGCTTAATCTTTATTAGTGTTGATGAGTTACAATATGTAGGAGAGCTACTAGGGTTTACAAATCGCAAAGGTAAAGAGAAAGCATGTGAAGTCAAGGTAAAGGATTCAAATCAACCACTAGCAAGCACCACACGCTTATGGCATCTTGGACTAAAGTTGCTTTAGCTTTCCAGCCTGTCCCAGCCTGGCAATGCGCGTCCCTTATCCCTTCAACGGTCTGATCCTTCTCCACTTGAGTAACTCTTCCATAGTTACCATTTCACTTGTGCAAGGTAAGTTTTGGTCGAGGCTTGGATGGTACGGACTGTACGGCTTGTACGGACGTCCGTACCATGCTCTCCCTAAACTCCCTTAAGCTTCCTCATCTCCTTTCCTCTTCAACTCCTTAGCTCTTCATACATATACTCAGCTCAACTCAACATTATTCAGCTTCCTGGTGGTTCTCCACTACTTTATGTATCAAAATCAAGCTTCTTACATCGCGATTCATCCTGGTTTGATTAGAATGACAAAGAAGCTGTCATATTCCCAAACAGGAAAACTGGGATCACCTGATTTGAAAGTGGGATAGCTTCTTCATCCTAACTCCTATGAGATTTATTCAGCTTCCTGGTGATTCTCCACTACTTTATGTTTCAAAATCAATCCTCTTACATCGCGATTCATCCTGGTTTGATTAGAATGACAAAGAAGCTGTCATATTCCCAAACAGGAAAACTGGGATCACCTGATTTGAAAGTGGGATAGCTTCTTCATCCTAACTCCTATGAGATTTATTCATCTTCCAGATGATTCTCCACTACTTTATGTATCAAAATCAAGCTTCTTACATCGCGATTCATCCTGGTTTGATTAGAATGACAAAGAAGCTGTCATATTCCCAAACAGGAAAACTGGGATCACCTGATTTGAAAGTGGGATAGCTTCTTCATCCTAACTCCTATGAGATTTATTCGACTTCCTGGTGATTCTCCACTACTTTATGTATCAAAATCAAGCTTCCTACATCGCGATTCATCCTGGTTTGATTAGAATGACAAAGAAGCTGTCATATTTCCAAACAGGAAAACTGGGATCACCTGATTTGAAAGTGGGATAGCTTCTTCATCCTAACTCCTATGAGATTTATTCAGCTTCTTGGTGATTCTCCACTACTTTATGTTTCAAAATCAAGCTTCTTACATCGCGATTCATCCTGCTTTGATTAGAATGACAAAGAAGCTGTCATATTCCCAAACAAAAAAACTGGGATCACCTGATTTGAAAGTAGGATAGCTTCTTCAACCTAACTCCTATGAGATTTATTCAGCTTCCTGGTGATTCTCCACTACTTTATGTTTCAAAATGAAGCTTCTTACATCGCGATTCATCCTGGTTTGATTAGAATGACAAATGACAAAGAAGCTGTCATATTCCCAAACAAAAAAACTGGGATCACCTGATTTGAAAGTAGGATAGCTTCTTCAACCTAACTCCTATGAGATTTATTCAGCTTCCTGGTGATTCTCCACTACTTTATGTTTCAAAATGAAGCTTCTTACATCGCGATTCATCCTGGTTTGATTAGAATGACAAAGAAGTTGTCATATTCCCAAACAGGAAAACTGGGATCACGTGATTTGAAAGTGGGATAGCTTCTTCATCCTAACTCCTATGATATTTATTCGACTTCCTGGTGATTCTCCACTACTTTATGTATCAAAATCAAGCTTCTTACATCGCAATTCATCCTGGTTTGATTAGAATGACAAAGAAGCTGTCATATTCCCAAACAGGAAAACTGGGATCACCTGATTTGAAAGTGGGATAGCTTCATTATCCTAACTCCTATGAGATTTATTCAGCTTCCTGATGATTCTCCACTACTTTATGTATCAAAATCAAGCTTCTTACATCGCGATTCATCCTGGTTTGATTAGAATGACAAAGAAGCTGTCATATTCCCAAACAGGAAAACTGGGATCACCTGATTTGAAAGTGGGATAGCTTCTTCATCCTAACTCCTATGAGATTTATTCAGCTTCTTGGTGATTCTCCACTACTTTATGTTTCAAAATGAAGCTTCTCACATCGCGATTCATCCTGGTTTGATTAGAATGACAAAGAAGCTGTCATATTCCCAAACAAGAAAACTGGGATCACCTTATTTGAAAGTGGGATAGCTTCTTCATCCTAACTCCTATGAGATTTATTCAGCTTCCTGGTGATTCTCCACTACTTTATGTATCAAAATCAAGCTTCTTACATCTCGATTCATCCTGGTTTGATTAGAATGACAAAGAAGCTGTCATATTCCCAAACAGGAAAACTGGGATCACCTGATTTGAAAGTGGGATATAGCTTCTTCATCCTAACTCCTATGAGATTTATTCAGCTTCCAGGTGACTCTCCACTACTTTATGTATCAAAATCAAATTTCTTACATCGCGATTCATCCTGGTTTGATTAGAATGACAAAGAAGCTGTCATATTCCCAAACAGGAAAACTGGGATCACCTGATTTGAAAGTGGGATAGCTTCTTCATCCTAACTCCTATGAGATTTATTCAGCTTCCTGGTGATTCTCCACTACTTTATGTATCAAAATCAAGCTTCTTACATCGCGATTCATCCTGGTTTGATTAGAATGACAAAGAAGCTGTCATATTCCCAAACAGGAAAACTGGGATCACCTGATTTGAAAGTGGTATAGCTTCTTCATCCTAACTCCTATGAGATTTATTCAGCTTCCTGGTGATTCTCCACTACTTTATGTATCAAAATCAAGCTTCTTACATCGCGATTCATCCTGGTTTGTTTGAATGACAAAGAAGCTGTCATATTCCCAAACAGGAAAACTGGGATCACCTGATATGAAAGTGGGATAGCTTCTTCATCCTAACTCCTATGAGATTTATTCAGCTTCCTGGTGATTCTCCACTACTTTATTTTCAAAATCAAGCTTCTTACATCTCGATTCATCCTGGTTTGATTAGAATGACAAAGAAGCTGTCATATTCCCAAACAGGAAAACTGGGATCACCTGATTTGAAAGTGGGATAGCTTCTTCATCCTAACTCCTATGAGATTTATTCAGCTTCCTGGTGATTATCCACTACTTTATGTTTCAAAATCAAGCTTCTTACATCGCGATTCATCCTGGTTTGATTAGAATGACAAAGAAGCTGTCATATTCCCAAACAGGAAAACTGGGATCACCTGATTTGAAAGTGGGATAGCTTCTTCATCCTAACTCCTATGAGATTTATTCAGCTTCCTGGTGATTCTCCACTACTTTATTTTCAAAATCAAGCTTCTTACATCGCGATTCATCCTGGTTTGATTAGAATGACAAAGAAGCTGTCATATTCCCAAACAGGAAAACTGGGATCACCTGATGGTGCAGCCTGGGTATGGCGTAAACTCTGGATCACTTGTGTTGAGATGAGAGAATAAAGAGTTGGTATATTGAGAGAGGAAGAGAGTTGGAGCAGACAGTAACTTTGGAGTTTTACTGTGGTAACTTTAGTTTAACCACAGTAACTACTTGGGAAGTTATCTGATGGGATGAGAAGGTAACTTAGTGAAGAGAAGAGAGTAAACTCGACCAAAGAGGATAAGGAAGGATAAAGGAGCACTTTGACAGCCTGTATGATGCTGGAAAGGAGAGGATGCTTTTCTACTAGTGCAAGCATGTGAGAAAGCACAGCCAAGTGATTCAAAAGGAGTTCCAGCCTGTCCTTTGACTACACATGCTTATACATTTCGAAATTCCTTGTTGCTCTCTCTTTATATACTTGTAAACCCTCATCAGTATTAATTAATGGAGTTTTGAGTCTCTCTCTCTTAAGTCTCTCTCTTGTTCTTAATCTCCAATCTCTTTAATTCTCAGATTAGACTTAATCACTCTTTAAATCACCAAATCTAATATGGTATCAGAGCCAGGTTCCTTTAAAAGGAGAGAGTGATTTCGTTTTTCTAAATGTTCTTGAGTGTTCTTGAGTGTTCTTGAGAGTTCTTGAGATTTTTCAAGAGCTAGATCCTTTAAAAGTCAAGTTTGTGTCTGTTGGTGTTTCTTTTTGGGAGTCAGCTTCAAGGGAGTCCCTTTAGGTGTTTGACAAGGTCAGAAGATGGGTCTAGCTTGTGGTTCAGCAAGGCGTGAAGAGAAGGAAGAGAGAGGGAATGAGTGGGGGTGGTTCTCACAAATGAAAACGACTCTGAAGAGGTGTGGAGTTTGGAGAAACCATGAGAAGGAAGAGTCTTTGAAGGGTAAAGCTGCTGAGAAAGATCAGACAGCAAGAGAAACAAGTGGAAATTGCTTTAGTCTTGAAGAAAGTACACTGCTTGAGAAGATTGAAGATGTTTATGAGAACAAGATCAGTCTTAGGAGAGTGTATGAAGTCAAGAAGGTGATTAGTGGAGGTAAACCAGGAAGAGAAGAGTTCAATAACCATGTGAGGAAGCTACAACATTTGTGGGTTGAACTACAAGGGTTGAGATCCCATGTGGATGGGGATACTACACAAGAGCAAGAGACGGTCTTGAAGCTCTTGGCGAGCATGGAGTCATCATATGGGTGGCTGGTAGAGATGGTTCTAAGAGGGGAACAGCTTCCGGAAATGGAAGAGATTTGTGGGCTTATAAGAAGGGCGTATGAGATAATGAGAGATGATGAGAGGCTAACCATGAGTAGGAGTGAGAGCTCATGGAAGCCAACTGGGAGTAGGAGTGAGAGCTTCCAGAAGCTAACCATGAGTAGGAGTGAGGGCTCATGGAGGCTAACCGGGAGTAGGAGTGAGGGCTTCCGGAAGAAGAGAAGGTGCAGAATGCTATCCAAAGCTTCTATCAACATAGGAAAGGGTAGAAAGAGAGTTGTGGGAGAGTGTTCTTACTCAGCCTACATGGGGGAATCAGTAGAAGACAGTGGGGTGTTAAAAGAGCAGGAGAAAGGGAGTGGAGCTGATGATCGCATCACCAGGAAGGAATGGAGAGTGTTCATGGAACATGTACAAGCCTTAGCAGCAAGCAAGAAGCATGCTATACAATCCGGAGCTTCTAAACCCATTGTGATTGATTCTGGAGCAAGTCATCATATGATCAGTGATAGGAGGCTTATAAGTGAGATCAAGGCTGCAACAGGGAGTGTTATGATAGCTAATGGTGCCATGATCCCAATAGAAGGAGTGGGAAAGCTCAAACTGTTTGAGAAGGACACGGCTGCCTTCTACATGCCTCAGTTCACTTCAAATCTATTATCTGTGAAGAAAGCTACCATTGATCTTGATTGTCAAGTAGTATTCAGACCTGATGAAGTTGAGTTTCAAGATTTGAAGACTGGGAGAGTCATTGGCAGAGGAGACAGCAAGAATCAGCTATACCACCTCGACTTGGCTAAGACCTCTAATCCCTTTGATTCTATTTGCTTGAGTAGTACTGCTGAGAAGATTGATAGTATTACTTGGCATGCTAGATTAGGACATCCTCATGCTCGTGCCATTGAATTGATAATCCCTAATATGTCATTCAATCACTTGAATTGTGAAGCATGCATATTAGGAAAGCATTGTAGGACTGTTTTCCCAACATCTGAGACTACTTATGAGCATTGCTTTGATCTAGTTCACTCGGATGTGTGGACCGCTCCATGCATGTCTAGAGACAGCCATAAATACTTTGTGACATTCATTGATGAGAAGTCTAAGTATACATGGCTCACATTGCTTCCATCTAAAGATAGGGTGCTAGAAGCTTTTATGAACTTCCAAGCATATGTATCTAATCAATACAATGCTACTGTGAAGGTACTGAGATCAGACAACGGAGGTGAATACATCAGCAATGCCTTCAAGAGTCATCTAGCCAAGCATGGGATTGTGCATCAGACCAGTTGTCCCTACACACCACAGCAGAATGGTGTAGCTGAGAGGAAGAATAGGCACTTGATGGAGGTTGCTAGGTCGATGATGTTTCATGCAAATGTCCCAAAACGATTTTGGGGAGATGCTGTTCAGACTGCTTGCTACCTCATCAACCGGGTCCCAACCAAGATACTGAAGAATCTGTCTCCATTTGAGGTGCTGAATAAGAGCAAGCCTTTTATTGATCACCTACGAGTATTTGGGTGTGTATGCTATGTCATGACTCCAGGAGAACAGAGAAACAAGCTGGAGGCAAAGAGTACTAAGGCTATGTTTATTGGATACTCTATCACTCAGAAGGGATACAAGTGCTATGATCCTGAAGCAAGGAGAGTGATGGTATCTAGAGAAGTGAAGTTTATTGAATCAAAAGGGTATTATGAAGAAAAGGAGTGGGAAAATCTGAAGGATTTGTCTCAAGCTCCATCTGATAGAGCAACAACACTGAGGGTGCTGTTGGAGAAGCTAGGGATAGGGTTATCCCAGGATCAGGAATCTGGAAGAAGAGAGTCTTCCAATCCGACTAGTGAAGCTGAAAGAACAACTCCTCTTGATCATGAGAGGGGGAATGGAACTGAATCTCATGAGCAAGTGCACAATCAAGAAGATTCAGGCCAGCATAATCAAGAGGTGACACAGGAAGTAGAGAGTGGTGCTCAGTCTAGTGGAGATGGGCAAAGAGAGTCTACTGGCTCAGATGAGAGTGGTACTCAGTCTAGTGGAGATTGGGAAGTAGATCCTGATGGGTCAAATGAGAGTGGTGCTCAATCAAGTGAAGATGGGCAAGAGCCACAAGAAGAACAAGTTCAGGAGCTAAGGAGGAGCACAAGGGTGAAGAGAGATGCTTCCAACTGGGTAAACACGAGAGTGTACTACAATGCCCAGGCTGTGGAGCATCCTTCTCAAGCTATGTGTTCCTTTGCAGAGTTTCCGGACGAGCATACAGCTTCACAGTAAGCTTGGATGAGAGCTATATTCCAAGGACATATGAAGAAGCTATGGCTTTAAAGGAGTGGAGAGATTCAGTTGCTGATGAGTCCGGAGCCATGATTAAGAATGAAACATGGTATGAGAGTGAGCTGCCTAAAGGGAAGAAGGCAGTGACTAGTAAATGGGTGTTCACAATCAAGTTTCATCCTGATGGAAGAATAGAGAGGCGCAAGTCTAGGTTGGTGGCAAGAGGATTTACTCAGACATATGGTGAGGACTATGTTGAGACCTTTGCTCCTGTGGCTAAACTTCATACTATCAGGATTGTATTATCTTTAGCTGTGAATCTTGAGTGGGATTTGTGGCAAATGGATGTGAAGAATGCATTCCTTCAAGGAGAGTTGGAAGATGAAGTATACATGCATCCACCACCAGGTCTTGAACTAGTAAAGAAGGGTAATGTGTTGAGGTTGAGGAAAGCTATCTATGGTCTCAAGCAGTCTCCAAGGGCGTGGTACAACAAGTTGAGTACTACACTGAATGGGAGAGGGTTCAGAAAGTCAGAATTGGATCACACTCTCTTTACCCTAACCACCTCATCTGGTATTGTGGTATTGCTTGTGTATGTGGATGATATCATCATCACAGGCAGTGATAAGGAAGGCATCAAGGCTACAAAGGAGTATCTCAAGGCAAGCTTTGAGATTAAAGACTTGGGGGAAATGAAGTATTTTCTTGGGATTGAGATATGCAGATCAAAGGAAGGATTGTTTATGTCTCAAAGGAAGTATGTGATTGATCTATTGAAGGGAGCAGATGCCTATGGAGGAAAGACAGCCAAGATGCCAATGGAGGATGGTTACAAGGTTCCACGTGAGGGGGAGATTGAGGATAGCAAGCCATTCCATGATCCTAAGCTGTATAGGAAGCTAGTGGGGAAGTTGATTTATCTTACCATTACTAGACCTGATGTGTGCTTTGCGGTGAATCAAGTCAGTCAACACATGCAAGTTCCTAAGGAGCACCACTGGCGGATGGTGGAAAGGATCTTGATGTATCTGAATGGAACTACTGGTCTTGGAGTATGGATGGGATGTAACAAGAGTACTGAGGTTGTAGGCTACTGTGATGCAGATTGGGCTGGGGACCGAGCAGATAGAAGATCAACCACAGGCTATTGTACATTCATTGGTGGTAACTTGGTCACTTGGAAGAGTAAGAAGCAGAAGGTAGTGTCTTGTTCCAGTGCTGAGGCCGAGTATAGAGCAATGCTGAAGCTTACAAATGAGCTAGTGTGGATAAAAGGGATTTTGAAGCATCTGGAGATTATTCAAGCAACGCCAATGACAATGCATTGTGATAATCAAGCAGCTATCCACATTGCATCTAATTCTGTGTTCCATGAGAGAACAAAGCACATTGAGGTTGATTGTCACAAGGTGAGGCAGATGATGATTCTTGGGGTGATTCTACCTTGTTATACTCGGAGTGAGGATCAGTTAGCAGATGTGTTCACAAAGGCAGCAAGGCAAAAGACAATGGAGTCCATACACATCAGGTTAGGACTCATTGATCTCTCGCCTAAGGGCTAGTCTATACACTCTCCTGATCATGTGATCTCTACTCTTTTTCCTCATTAAGGTTTTGTCCCAATGGGTTTTCTTTAATGAGGTTTTAATGAGGGAGATCTCATGGTCCTTCCAAGCTTGACTTGTTCCACATGGTCAAGCTTGAGGGGGAGTGTTGAGATGAGAGAATAAAGAGTTGATATATTGAGAGAGGAAGAGAGTTGGAGCAGACAGTAACTTTGGAGTTTTACTGTGGTAACTTTAGTTTAACCACAGTAACAACTTGGGAAGTTATCTGATGGATGAGAAGGTAACTTAGTGAAGAGAAGAGAGTAAACTCGACCAAAGAGGATAAGGAAGGATAAGGGAGCACTTTGACAGCCTGTATGATGCTGGAAAGGAGAGGATGCTTTTCTACTAGTGCAAGCATGTGAGAAAGCACAGCCAAGTGATTCAAAAGGAGTTCCAGCCTGTCCTTTGACTACACATGCTTATACATTTCGAAATTCCTTGTTGCTCTCTCTTTATATACTTGTAAACCCTCATCAGTATTAATTAATGGAGTTTTGAGTCTCTCTCTCTTAAGTCTCTCTCTTGTTCTTAATCTCCAATCTCTTTAATTCTCAGATTAGACTTAATCACTCTTTAAATCACCAAATCTAATAACTTGAAGGTGGATGGATAGAGGGTGTTCTAAGAGGCTACTAGCTCTCCTTTGAACTATGAACGTCTCCCTGAGCCTGTGGGTTGGCGCCAAGGATGGTTTGCTACTCAAAGACAAAGATCACCTTGTATTGTCTAAGTTGGGATTCACAGAAATTCTTCCTTTAAGTGAGATCAATGTTCTAGAGCTGAACAGAGAAAGCTTAGACAAGACAACAAAGTTGACTGAATAATTCTTAGATTGAAAGTTGAGAAAACAAAGCTGTGTCCCCCATGTTCTTAAAGGTAAAATCGAAAACCCTAATAATAAACCAAGGTGGTTTAATTCTAATTCTAATCCTAATTGTCTTTGGTTTAAATTAAATGAAAGCCCAATAACCGAAGCCCTTACAAAGTAATTGTTGAGTTGAGTTGAGTATATGAGTATGGAGAGAAGAAGAGTTGAAGAGAAGAAGAGATGGAGAAGCTTAGGGGGTTTGGGAGTGGATGGTACGGACGTCCGTACAAGGCCGTACATGGCCGTACCGTCCGTACCATAGGTCTCGACCAAAACTTACCCAACTCGACCAAGTGAAACGGTAACATGGAAATGTTACCTTGGGGACTTAAGGAGAAGGGATCAGACCGTTGAGTGGATAAGGGAAGAGCGTGCCAGGCTGGAACAGGCTGTAAAGAGGCAAAGCGTGTGAGCCTTATCATCCAATCATCCGGAAAGCAACCTTGACTCTACATGCTTCAATAGTGCCCATTTCGACTCTTGTAAACCCTTATGCTTTCCATATAAATATGTAACGTCACTCATTAATAAGATTATGCAGTTCTGAGTCTCTCAAATCTCTTAAGACACAATGATTCTCTCTTAGACACTAAACGGCTCTCTAGTCTCTTAATCTTTCACAAACTTCTCTTAATCACTTCTTAAACTCTTTCTTTTATTCTGATTACTCTAAGGATCTCTTAATCTCATATGGTATCAGAGCCAGGTTCATTTGAATCTGGGGTTTGATCTTTAGAGAGTTACAAGCTTTGGCTTTGAAGCTACACGCGAGTAGTTTTGAAGGTGTTGAAGCTGTGCTACGTTCTGTGTGTTTGCGTGATTCTAGACTCAAGGTTGGTGTGTACGAGATTCAAGATTCAAGTTTTCAAGTCAAGCTGAGCAAAGATGGAACATGGGATGAACATGAGGATGAAGGTAGCGGTTACTTTCAAAGGTAGCAACTACCTTGTGTGGTCTCGGATGGTGAAGACTGCGGTGGGAAGTAAGGTTTTGTGGGGGCACATCACAACAGGGGAGGCTCCGAAACTCATTACTCAGGGAGGAGATCAAGAAGAGGTCTCCAATGAAGCGGCTGTGGAGAAATGGCAAGAAGAAGACATGCTGGTGATGACGGTTCTACACGCATCCTTGGACCCAGCTATCTTGGATGCCTACAGCTACTGTGAATCAGCCAAAGAGCTGTGGGACACGCTGAAGAAGGTGTATGGGAACACTTCCAACCTCAGCCGTGTGTTTGAAGTGAAGCTAGCGATCAACCGTCTTGCACAAGAGGACATGGAGTTCACTAAGCACTTGGGGAGGTTCAGGTCCTTATGGTCAGAGCTGGAGATGCTGAGGCCGAGCACAACTGATCCAGATCAGTTGAATGAGAGGCGCGAGCAAGACAAGGTCTTTGGGTTGCTTCTCACACTGAACCCGGCCTACACTCAACTCATCCAGCACATGTTGAGGTCAGACAAGCTTCCGGACCTTGAGGAGGTGTGTGCGCAAATCCAAAGGGAGCAGGGATCTATGGGACTGTTTGGAGGAAAGGGGGAGCTCTCTCTTGCCAATCAAGCAGCTCATGAGGACTCAACCGAGGCTCCACAAGCAAACAAGGCATCTCACGGGAAGTACGAGGACAGGAAGTTCAATGGCAACTGTGATCATTGCAAGAAGCATGGTCATAAGAAGAGCCAATGCTGGATACTGCACCCACACCTCAAGCCGGCCAAGTTCATGAAGGAGCGTGAGGGAAGGGCAAATGTGACTGAAGGTTCAAGTGGAGCTGGCACCAGCAAGACGAGTGAAGTGGATGGGCTTGGAGGCAATGATGGGAATGGGAAGTCTCTGGTGGCTTACACAGGCGCCTCAAGCTCACGCAGCAATGATGACTACATCAAGAGATCAGACCTTGATGCCCTCTTCAAAATGCTAAAGGAAAACGGTAACACTTATGGTTATTCCTTTGGAGCTTCTATGATTGCATATAAGGATGATCACTTGATTAGAGAACTAGTAGAACAGTTAGAAGCTAGGAATGAGTATAGGCATGCTCACATTGCTAGAATTGATAGGATGCATCCATCACTTAGTAATCTATGTCATAATGCTAAACGAGTAGGTAAACCATTGATTGTTGATTCTGGTGCATCACATCATATGATAAGTGATGAGAACTTGATTAAGGATATAGAACCTACGCATGGGCATGTGATGATAGCAAATGGGGATAAGATACCTATTAGAGGAATAGGAAAGCTTAAGTTGTTTAACAAAGAATCTAGAGCTTTTTACATGCCTGAATTCACATCAAACCTATTATCTGTGAAGAAATGTACTAATGATTTACAATGCAATGTTATCTTTAGTCCTAATGATGTGAAGTTTCAGGATATTGAGAGCAGCAGATTGATTGGGAAGGGGTGACTAAGGGAGATCTCTATATGCTTGAAGAACTCACTTCTGTTCCTGATTATAGTTGCTCGTTTACTTCTGCTTCTTTGTTGAATAAAAATGCATTGTGGCATGCTAGAGTAGGACACCCTCATGTTAAAGCTTTGAACTTAATGGTACCAGGTGTTGTGTTTGAGAACAAATTGTGAAGCTTGCATTTTAGGCAAGCATTGTAGAACTGTGTTTCAAAAGTCTACTACCGTTTATGATAATTGCTTTGATCTAATTCATTCAGATGTGTGGACTGCCCCTTGCTTATCTAGAGATAGTTATAAGTATTTTGTCACATTCATTGATGAAAAATCCAAATACACCTGGTAACCTTAATTCAGACCAAAGATAGGGTACTTGATGCATTTAGGAACTTTCAAACTTATGTAACTAACCATTATCATGCTAAGATTAAAATTTTGAGATCAGATAATGGAGGAGAGTACACAAGTCATGCATTCAAGCAACACCTATCACAACATGGGATCCTACATCAAACAAGCTGTCCGTATACTCCACAGCAAAATGGAGTGGCTGAGAGGAAGAATAGGCACTCATGGAAGTGGCAAGGTCACTTATGTTTCAGAGTAATGTTCCAAAGAGATTTTGGAGTGATGCGGTTGCCACTGCTTGTTACCTGATAAACAGAACTCCAACCAAGTTCTGAATGAGAAGGCTCCATTTGAAGTTCTGAACAGGTACAAGCCAGCTCTTGATTACTTGCGAGTCTTTGGATGCCTATGCTTACTCAAAACAGGAGAGATGATCAACAAGCTAGAAGCAAGAAGCACTAAGGCTGTGTTCATAGGATACTCAGCTACACAGAAAGGATACAAATGCTATGATCCTATAGCAAGGAGAGTTCTTGTATCTAGAGATGTGAAGTTCTTGGAAGATAGAGGATACTATGAAGAAAAGAATCAAGAAGACCTGAAGGACTTAACATCAGACAAGGCCACCACCTTGCGGATCATTCTTGAAGGTCTTGGAATCAGTACATCCCAGGATCGAGGAATCACGCAACTACACCTCCTGAAGTTGGTTCCACCATCCCACCTTGATCATGAGGGAGGAGAGGAGCATGAGGAGCCTATGCAAGAGGCTAACCAAGATGAAGGAGGAGTAGAGAATGAAGGAGAAGAGAGCATAGGCTCGGATGGTCATGGACATGATCATGGTGTGACACAAACACCTTCTCAAGATGAAGTGGTAGAAGAACAACAGGAAGAAGAAAACGGTTGTGCAGCCACTAAGAAGGAGTACAAGGATAAGGAAGGATCCTTCCAGTTGGGTAAAACACGAGAGTGTACTACAATGCCCAAGCTGTGGAGCATCCTTCTCAAGCCGTGTGCTCCTTTGCTCAATATCCAGAAGCACATTGCGCTTCATGGTAAACTTGGATGAGAATCACATCCCAAGAAGCTATGAAGAGGCAATGAAAGATAAAGAATGGAAGGAATCAGTTGGAGATGAGGCAGGAGCTATGATCAAGAATGATACATGGTATGAGAGTGAGTTACCAAAAGGGAAGAAGGGTGGACTAGTAGATGGATATTCACAATCAAGTACAAAGCGGATGGAAAGATTGAGGGAAGAGAGGCAAGAGGCTAGTTGCAAGAGGTGTTTTTTCACTCAAAACTATGGAGAAGATTACATAGAAACCTTTGCACCAGTAGCTAAACTACACACAATCCGGATTGTATTAAGCTTGGCTGTGAATCTTGGATGGGGGTTATGGCAAATGGATGTGAAGAATGCGTTTCTACAAGGGGAACTTGAGGATGAAGTGTATATGCATCCACCTCCAGGCCTTGAACACTTAGTAAAGAGTGGGAATGTTTGAGACTGAAGAAAGCCATCTATGGACTGAAGCAATCACCAAGGGCTTGGTACAACAAGTTGAGCACTACTCTGAATGGCCGAGGCTTCAAGAAGTCTGAACTAGATCACACTCTCTTCACCTCACGACTCCCTCAGGTATGATTGCTCTCCTTGTGTATGTGATGATATCATTATCACAGGGAGTGATAAGGAAGGTATCATAGCAACCAAGGAGTTTCTTAAATCCATGTTTGAGATTAAAGACTTGGGAGAAATGAAATACTTCCTTGGAATTGAGATATGTAGATCCAAGGAAGGTTTGTTCATGTCCCAAAGGAAAGATACACTTGATCTTTTGAAAGGTGCAGGTGCTTATGGAGGCAAGACAGCAAGGATGCCTATGGAGGATGGCTACAAAGTCCCACGAGAGGGGAGATTGAAGACAGCAAACCTTATCAGGATCCTAAACTCTATAGAAAACTAGTTGGCAAATTGATTTATCTTACTATAACTAGACCTGACATTTGTTTTGCTGTGAATCAGGTGAGTCAACACATGCAAGTGCCTAAGGAACATCATTGGCGCATGGTGGAGAGGATCTTGATGTATCTCAACGGCTCACCTGATCAAGGAGTATGGATGGGCTGCAATGGAAGCACTGAAGTGGTGGGATATGTGATGCGGTGTTGGGATGGTGATAGAGCAGACAGGAGATCAACCACAGGCTATTGCACATTCATTGGAGGCAACTTGGTGACTTGGAAGAGCAAGAAGCAGAAGGTGTAGTGTCATGTTCAAGTGCAGAAGCCGAGTATAGAGCCATGCTGAAGCTCACCAACGAGTTGGTATGGATCAAAGGCATCTTGAAGCACTTGGAGATTGATCAAGCAACTCCAATGACAATGCATTGTGACAATCAAGCTGCCATCCACATTGCATCCAACTCGGTGTTTCATGAGAGGACCAAGCACATTGAAGTTGATTGCCACAAGGTGAGACAGATGATTGTGCTAGGGGTGATCTTGCCATGCTATACAAGGAGTGAAGATCAGCTAGCGGATGTGTTCACCAAGGCTGCAAGGCAAAAGACTATGGAGTCCATTCACATCAGATTGGGACTCATAGATCTTGGGAAGAGAAGGAGCTAATCCCCTTAGCTGCAAGGTCTTTACTCTTTTCCCTCATCAAAGTTTTATCCCATTGGTTTTCTTTGGTGAGGTTTTTAATGAGGAAGATCTTGTAGCTTTCAAGCTTAGACTTTCACAAAGCTAAGCTTGAGGGGGAGTGTTGAGTTGAGTTGAGTATATGGTATGGAGAGAAGAGGAGTTGAAGAGAAGAAGAGATGGAGAAGCTTAGGGGGTTGGGTGTGGATGGTACGGACGTCCGTACAAGGCCGTACATGCCGCCCGTACAATAGGTCTCGACCAAAACTTACCCAACCTCGACCAAGTGAAACGGTAACATGGAAATGTTACCTTGGGGACTTAAGGAGAAGGGATCAGACCGTTGAGTGGATAAGGGAAGAGCGTGCCAGGCTGGAACAGGCTGTAAAGAGGCAAAGCGTGTGAGCCTTATCCAATCATCCGGAAAGCAACCTTGACTCTACATGCTTCAATAGTGCCCATTTCGACTCTTGTAAACCCTTATGCTTTCCATATAAATATGTAACCTCACTCATTAATAAGATTAAGCAGTTCTGAGTCTCTCAAATAAACTCTTAAGACACAATGATTCTCTCTTAGACACTAAACGGCTCTCTAGTCTCTTAATCTTTCACAAACTTCTCTTAATCACTTCTTAAACTCTTTCTTTTATTCTGCTCTAAGGATCTCTTATCTCATAGTAATA
>NW_026014787.1:55000-57500 GCF_020379485.1 Brassica napus | reverse complement strand
ATTGTAAGCAAACTCAACATGTGGTAAACATTCTTCCCAAAGCCTAAGATTCTTCTTAACCAAAGACCTAAGCAGAGCAGACAAGGTTCGATTAACAACTTCAGTTTGACCATCAGTTTGCGGATGACAAGTTGTAGAAAACATCAATCTTGTTCCTAGTTTAGACCATAAGGTTTTCCAAAAGTAACTAAGGAACTTAGCATCACGATCAGATACAATGGTCTTAGGCATTCCATGCAACCTAACAATCTCTCTAAAGAACAAATCAGCTACTTGTGTGGCATCATCAGTTTTATGACAAGGAATGAAATGAGCCATTTTCGAAAATCTGTCTACAACAACAAAGATTGAATCTCGTCCAGACTTAGACCTTGGCAATCCTAACACGAAATCCATAGAAATGTCTACCCAAGGATGAGAAGGAATAGGAAGTGCAGAATACAAACCGTGGTTTGAAGACTTGGATTTAGACTTCTTGCACACCACACAACGGCTACATATCCGTTCCACATCTTTCATTAAGCTCGGCCAATAGAAGTGATCATGAACCGCCTTGTAAGTCTTTTTGACACCAAAATGTCCCATAAGCCCACCTCCATGAGCTTCCCTGAGAAACAACTCCCTCAAAGAACATTGGGGCACACACAAACGGTTATCAAAGAATAAGAAACCAGAATTTTGAAAGTATTTGCCATAAGCAACCTTTGGGCATTTTCGAAAAATCTCTTTAAAGTCCTGATCAGAAGCATAAAGATCCTTGATAAATTCAAAACCAAGAAGTTTAGTTTCAAGAGCTGAGAGAAGAGTATACCTTCGAGACAATGCATCGGCCACAACATTCTCCTTACCTTGTTTGTACTTGATCACATATGGGAATGTCTCAATGAACTCCATCCAACGAGCATGCCTCTTGTTGAGCTTTTGCTGACCCTTAAGGTGTCTTAGAGACTGATGATCAGTGTGGATAATGAACTCCTTAGGCCAAAGATAGTGCTGCCACGTTTGAAGGGCCCTCACCAAGGCATAGAGTTCTTGGTCGTATGTGGGGTAGTTGAGCATGGCTCCTCCCAGCTTCTCACTGAAATAAGCCACTGGTTTTCCTTCCTGCATCAACACAGCACCAATACCAACACCAGAAGCATCACATTCGATTTCAAAAGCTTTAGAAAAATCTGGAAGTACAAGTAAAGGGGCATGAGTCAACTTCCCTTTAAGGATTTCGAATGCTTCTTCCTGAGCTGGTCCCCATTTGAACCCCACGTTCTTCTTGATTACTTCAGTAAGAGGAGCGGCCAAGGTACTGAAGTTTTGAACAAATCGCCTATAGAAGCCGGCAAGGCCATGGAAGCTTCTTACTTCACCAATGGAGGTCGGAATCGGCCAGTCCCGGATTGCTTGGACCTTCTGCTCGTCCACTCTCAAGCCATCTGCACCTACAACAAAACCTAGAAAGACCACATGATCTGTGCCAAAAGAACACTTTCCAAGGTTAGCAAACAAACGTTCCTTTCTAAGGACTTCAAGAACAGATTTCAAGTGCTGTTTGTGCTCTTCAAGGCTTTTGCTGTAAATAAGAATGTCATCAAAGTAAACCACAACAAAATGACCAATAAAAGACCTCAAGACATGATTCATTAGGCGCATGAAAGTACTAGGTGCATTAGTGAGACCAAAGGGCATGACAAGCCACTCATACAAACCTAGTTTTGTTTTAAAGGCCGTTTTCCATTCATCACCTTCTTTCATCCTAATCTGATGATAGCCACTTCTCAAATCTATCTTAGAAAAGTACTTAGAACCATGGAGTTCATCAAGCATATCATCAAGACGAGGGATAGGATGTCGATACTTTACCGTGATGTTGTTTATGGCCCGGCAGTCCACACACATCCTCCAGGAGCCATCCTTCTTTGGTACAAGTAGAACAGGCACGGCACAGGGACTGAGACTCTCTCTGATGTATCCCTTTTCAAGCAAGTCATTGATCTGTTTCTCCAACTCCTTGGTCTCGACCGGATTGGTGCGGTACGCTGGTCGGTTCGGTAGAGAGGCGCCCGGGACGAGATCAATCTGATGCTCAATGCCTCTTACCGGTGGCAATCCTTTGGGATTTTCTTCTGGAAACACATCAGAAAAATCCTGCAAGATACCTAAAAACTCACTCGGAATCTCCGGTGCAAGATCAGAAGACGATGAGGCCAAGAGAGACTCTTTATAAATCAGTAAGAGAAATGGCCTTTGAGAGCAAAGAGACTTCCTTACCTGACTTTCCTTGACAAAGAAGTTGGAGTTTCTGGTACTGGTCTCAGGTTTATCAGCTTTAGAGTCTTGGTCTCGGTTCTTCTTAAGTTGGACCTGGTCTTGATGAACTTCCGAAGGCGACAAAGGCACCAAGGTGATCTTCTTTCCCTGATGATCAAATGAATGCCGGTTTGTGAAACCATCATGCACTGCCTTCTTGTCAAATTGCCAAGGCCGGCCCAAAAGAACATGGCAAGCA
>NW_026014786.1:0-76070 GCF_020379485.1 Brassica napus | reverse complement strand
TCTTTTCCCATTCCAAATAGGCATCTGGATCAACCTTTCCATGGAAGGATGGAATCTTAAGCTTAAGTCCAGAAAGCTTGTCTTTGCGTGACCCCCTTCCATCATGTTCACGCCTCGATCTTCCTCTGCTCAGTTCAGAAAATAACTACTGACTGCGCTCAGTTGGGTTGTGCTCAGTTCTATGGCGCGAGTAGTAGTTGTTGGTCTCTTGTGAACCCGCATGCTCTTGCCGTATTGGAGTAGGCCGGTTTCTTCTAGACTCATTGCTATGTCCCTGGCCAGTAGCTTGCCTCAACTTTGTCTCATCTCCTCACGTAATTCCTTCATGCTAGACTTGAGCATATCAGCCATTGTAGAGATCATGGTCTGATTCATTTGCTCGGTCATTTGCTCTCTCAGCATCGTGTTCTTCCTTACTAGCTCGGCTTCTTCTTCTGATTCTTTCCCCTTGGTACCTAGAATCAATAACAACACTCAACCAGTAAATAATTCCAATAAACTGATCGTAATCAGTAGATGATCAAGAGATTTTAAACTGAAATAACTGGCGGTAAAAGAAAACTTGATTAACAACAAAAGAGGATTCAATCGACAACTTGAAAATCACAATAGAAACAGATCAGGGTAGGTTCGTTGATCAGATTTTGACAACACACAAGTAATCTAGTTTGTTTAGGTGATTTAAAACAGACACACACGATCAATTAGATTCACACAAAAGATCAAATCGAGAATATGAATCGATAACAATCGGATCTAAAAGCGCGAAACTAGATCTATCATTTCAAAACTTCTTAACAATTTGATCGACACAAAACGATTAGATCCACAATCAAACAACCATGGTTTACAGATCAATCAATGGATATTGCGAATCAAAGAACAGATCAGTTGAAACAAAACGGATCGATCTAAAACTGATCAAGAAGATGAACAGGTTAAATCGAAACAAAAGAGAAACGAGTACTTCCCTAACCAGAGATGCTCTGATACCACATAATACGTCCCTAGATTGCTTCTCTGGATAGTATGGGATAGATCCTTGCTAGAACGAATCAAAGACTCAAGCTCTACAAGGTTGTGGATCGATTGGTGACACAAGAGGCTGCGGAAAGGCTCCTTGGTACTCCTAAGTGACTAGATCGGATATGACCACCGAGATAGACACTCTTGGTTGTTGGATATTACACACCACAAGAACACTAACAACTCGCGAACAAGCAGTAGAGAGAACAAGAAAGGTTTATGATAAAAGATAATTGATTATTGATAAGGGGTTCAAAGTACACTTATATAAGAGAAGTTGGAACAGACTCCAAGCTTCTCGAAACTATCAGAGAGTAAAGGCACACGGCTCTCTTGGAAATAGAACAAGTGACAAGTTTGAAACAAAGCATGAAATGAAAAACATAATATATCATAAGGTTGATCCGGGATAAGGTTGGATCGAGATCATCAACTAGAGATTTGAGAAGCAAATCTATGGCCTCGTTAAAAACCTATCTTTGGAAAACCCATTGGGACAAAACCAAAGATAGGGAAAAGAGCACGCATGGATTGCTTGCTTAGTTGATGATCAGCTTGATGGTGAAGTAGCTTGAATGGTGATAAGTGTGTCTTGGTTGATCAAGCTTCTACCAAGACATTCCTCTTGCTTCCATGACATCTTAACCAACCCTCCAATAACTTGCGTGAGCTTCCGATCTTGATCGAGTCATAGGTCCTTTAGGTAAGGATAGAACATCTCCATCAGTTGGCTTATCCAGATCCTCATCATCTCCATTAGCTAGTTGGTCATGATCACATCATAAAGGATTCAAATCAACCACTAGCAAGCACCACACGCTTATGGCATCTTGGACTAAAGTTGCTTTAGCTTTCCACCTGTCCCAGCCTGGCAATGCGCGTCCCTTATCCCTTCAACGGTCTGATCCTTCTCCACTTGAGTAACTATTCCATAGTTACCATTTCTTTGCAAGGTAAGTTTTTGGTCGAGGCTTGGATGGTACGGACTGTACGGCTTGTACGGCCTTGTACGGACGTCCGTACCATGCTCTCCCTAAACTCCCTTAAGCTTCCTCATCTCCTTTCCTCTTCAACTCCTTATCTTCATACATATATGAGATTAAGAGATCTTAGAGTAATCAGAATAAAGAGAGTGTTTAAGAAGTGATTAAGAGAAGTTTGTGAAAGATTAAGAGACTAGATAGAGCCGTTTAGAGTCTAAGAGAGAACCATAGTGTCTAAGAGATTAGAGAGACTCAAACTGCATAATTTTATTAATGAGTGAGGTTACATATTTATATGGAAAGCATAAGGGTTTACAAGAGGCGAAATGGGCACTATTGAAGCATGTAGAGTCAAGGTTGCTTTCCGGATGATTGGATGATAAGGCTCACACGCTTTGCCTCTTTACAGCCTGTTCCAGCCTGGCACGCTCTTCCCTTATCCACTCAACGGTCTGATCCCTTCTCCTTAAGTCCCCAAGGTAACATTGTCCTTGTTACCGTTTCACTTGGTCGAGGTTGGGTAAGTTTTGGTCGAGACCTTTGGTACGGACGGTACGGCCATGTACGGCCTTGTACGGACGTCCGTACCATTCACACCCAAACTCCCTAAGCTTCTCCATCTCTTCTCCTCTTCAACTCCTCTTCTCTCCATACCAATATAATCAACTCAACTCAACACTCCCCCTCAAGCTTAGCTTTGTGAAAGCCTAAGCTTGAAAAACTACAAGATCTTCCTCATTAAAAACCTCACCAAAGAAAACCCAATGGGATAAAACTTTGATGAGGGAAAAAGAGTAAAGACCTTGCAGCTAAGGGGATTAGCTCCTTCTCTTCCCAAGATCTATGAGTCCCAATCTGATGTGAATGGACTCCATAGTCTTTTGCCTTGCAGCCTTGGTGAACACATCCGCTAGCTGATCTTCACTCCTTGTATAGCATGGCAAGATCACCCCTAGCACAATCATCTGTCTCACCTTGTGGCAATCAACTTCAATGTGCTTGGTCCTCTCATGAAACACCGAGTTGGATGCAATGTGGATGGCAGCTTGATTGTCACAATGCATTGTCATTGGAGTTGCTTGATCAATCTCCAAGTGCTTCAAGATGCCTTTGATCCATACCAACTCGTTGGTAAGCTTCAGCTGGCTCTATACTCGGCTTCTGCACTTGAACATGACACTACCTTCTGCTTCTTGCTCTCTCCAAGTCACCAAGTTGCCTCCAATGAATGTGCAATAGCCTGTGGTTGATCTCCTGTCTGCTCTATCACCAGCCCAATCCGCATCACATATCCCACCACTTCAGTGCTTCCATTGCAGCCCATCCATACTCCTTGATCAGGTGAGCCGTTGAGATACATCAAGATCCTCTCCACCATGCGCCAGTGATGTTCCTTAGGCACTTGCATGTGTTGACTCACCTGATTCACAGCAAAACAGATGTCAGGTCTAGTTATAGTAAGATAAATCAATTTGCCAACTAGTTTTCTATAGAGTTTAGGATCCTGATAAGGTTTGTTGTCTTCATCTCCCCTCCCCCTCTCGGGACTTTGTAGCCATCCTCCATAGGCATCCTTGCTGTCTTGCCTCCATAAGCACCTGCACTTTCAAAAGATCAAGTGTATATTTCCTTTGGGACATGAACAAACCTTCCTTGGATCTACATATCTCAATTCCAAGGAAGTATTTCATTCTCCCAAGTCTTTAATCTCAAACATGGATTTAAGAAACTCCTTGGTTGCTATGATACCTTCCTTATCACTCCCTGTGATAATGATATCATCAACATACACAAGGAGTACAATCATACCTGAGGGAGTCGTGAGAGTGAAGAGAGTGTGATCTAGTTCAGACTTCTTGAAGCCTCGACCATTCAGAGTAGTGCTCAACTTGTTGTACCAAGCTCTTGGTGATTGCTTCAGCCCATAGATGGCTTTCTTCAGTCTCAACACATTCCCACTCTTCACTAAGTGTTCAAGGCCTGGAGGTGGATGCATATACACTTCATCCTCAAGTTCACCTTGTAGAAACGCATTCTTCACATCCATTTGCCATAACCCCCATCCAAGATTCACAGCCAGCTTAATACAATCCGGATTGTGTAGTTTAGCTACTGGTGCAAAGGTTTCTATGTAATCTTCTCCATAAGTTTGAGTGAAACCTCTTGCAACTAGCCTGACTTCTTCCTCTCAATCTTTCCATCCGCTTTGTACTTGATTGTGAATATCCATCTACTAGTCACAGCCTTCTTCCCTTTTGGTAACTCACTGTCATACCATGTATCATTCTTGATCATAGCTCCTGCCTCATCTCCAACTGACTCCTTCCATTCTTTATCCTTCATTGCCTCTTCATAGCTTCTTGGGATGTGATTCTCATCCAAGTTTACCATGAAAGCGCAATGTGCTTCTGGATATTGAGCAAAGGAGCACACGGCTTGAGAAGGATGCTCCACAGCTTGGGCATTGTAGTACACTCTCTCGTGTTTACCCAACTGGAAGGATCCTTCCTTATCCTTGTACTCCTTCTTAGTGGCTGCACAACCGGTTCTTCTTCCTGTTGTTCTTCTACCACTTCATCTTGAGAAGGTGTTTGTCTCACACCATGATCATGACCATGAACATCAGAGCCTATGCTCTCTTCTCCTTCATTCTCTACTCCTCCTTCATCCTGATTAGCCTCTTGCATAGGCTCGTCATGCTCCTCTCCTCCCTCATGATCAAGGTGGGATGGTGAACCAACTTCAGAAGGTGTAGTTGCGTGATTCCTCGGATCCTGGGATGTACTGATTCCAAGACCTTCAAGGATGATCCGCAAGGTGGTGGCCTTGTCTGATGTTAAGTCCTTCAGGTCTTCTTGGTTCTTTTCTTCATAGTATCCTCTATCTTCCAAGAACTTCACATCTCTAGATACAAGAACTCTCCTTGCTATCGGATCATAGCATTTGTATCCTTTCTGTGTAGCTGAGTATCCTATGAACACAGCCTTAGTACTTCTTGCTTCTAGCTTGTTGATCATCTCTCCTGGTTTGAGCACAAAGCATAGGCATCCAAAGACTCGCAAGTAATCAAGTGCTGGTTTGTACCTGTTCAAAACTTCAAATGGAGCCTTCTCATTCAGAACCTTGGTTGGAGTTCTGTTGATCAAGTAACAAGCAGTGGCAACCGCATCACTCCAAAATCTCTTTGGAACATTACTCTGAAACATAAGAACCTTGCCACTTCCATGAGGTGCCTATTCTTCCTCTCAGCCACTCCATTTTGCTGTGGAGTATACGGACAGCTTGTTTGATGTAGGATCCCATGCTGTGATAAGTGTTGCTTGAATGCATGACTTGTGTACTCTCCTCCATTATCTGATCTCAAAATTTTAATCTTAGCATGATAATGGTTAGTTACATAAGTTTGAAAGTTCCTAAATGCATCAAGTACCCTATCTTTGGTCTGAATTAAGGTTAACCAGGTGTATTTGGATTTTTCATCAATGAATGTGACAAAATACTTATAACTATCTCTAGATAAGCAAGGGCAGTCCACACATCTGAATGAATTAGATCAAAGCAATTATCATAAACGGTAGTAGACTTTTGAAACACAGTTCTACAATGCTTGCCTAAAATACAAGCTTCACAATCTTTGTTCTCTCACACAACACCTGGTACCATTAAGTTCAAAGCTTTAACATGAGGGTGTCCTACTCTAGCATGCCACAATGCATTTTTATTCAACAAAGAAGCAGAAGTAAACGAGCAACTATAATCAGGAACAGAAGTGAGTTCTTCAAGCATATAGAGATCTCCCTTAGTCACCCCCTTCCCAATCAATCTGCTGCTCTCAATATCCTGAAACTTCACATCATTAGGACTAAAGATAACATTGCATTGTAAATCATTAGTACATTTCTTCACAGATAATAGGTTTGATGTGAATTCAGGCATGTAAAAAGCTCTAGATTCTTTGTTAAACAACTTAAGCTTTCCTATTCCTCTAATAGGTATCTTATCCCCATTTGCTATCATCACATGCCCATGCGTAGGTTCTATATCCTTAATCAAGTTCTCATCACTTATCATATGATGTGATGCACCAGAATCAACAATCAATGGTTTACCTACTCGTTTAGCATTATGACATAGATTACTAAGCAATGGATGTATCCTATCAGTTCTAGCAATGTGAGCATTTCTATACTCATTCCTAGCTTCTAACCGTTCTACTAGCTCTCTAATCAAGTGATCATCCTTATATGCAATCATACAAGCTCCAAAGGAATAACCATAAGTGTTACCGTTTTCCTTTAGCATTTTGAAGAGAGCGTCAAGGTCTTATCTCTTGATGTAGTCATCATTGCTGCGTGAGCTTGAGGCGCCTGTGTAAGCCACCAGAGACTTCCCATTCCCATCATTGCCTCCAAGCACATCCGCTTCACTTGCCTTGCTGGTGCCAGCTCCACTTGACCCTTCAGTCACATTTGCCCTTCCCTCACGCTCCTTCATGAACTTGGCCGGCTTGAGGTGTGGGTGTAGTATCCAGCATTGGCTCTTCTTATGACCATGCTTCTTGCAATGATCACAGTTGCCATTGAACTTCCTGTCCTCATACTTCCCGTGAGATGCCTTGTTTGCTTGTGGAGTCTCGGTTGAGTCCTCATGAGCTGCTTGATTGGCAAGAGAGAGCTCCCCCTTTCCTCCAAACAACCCCATAGATCCCTGCTCCCTTTGGATTTGCGCACACACCTCCTCAAGGTCCGGAAGCTTGTCTGACCTTAGCATGTGTGGATGAGTTGAGTGTAGGCCGGGTTCAGTGTGAGAAGCAACCCAAAGACCTTGTCTTGCTCGCGCCTCTCATTCAACTGATCTGGATCAGTTGTGCTCGGCCTCAGCATCTCCAGTTCTGACCATAAGGACCTGAACCTCCCCAAGTGCTTAGTGAACTCCATGTCCTCTTGTGCAAGACGGTTGATCGCTAGCTTCACTTCAAACACACGGCTGAGGTTGGAAGTGTTCCCATACACCTTCTTCAGCGTGTCCCACAGCTCCTTGGCTGATTCACAGTAGCTGTAGGCATCCAAGATAGCTGGGTCCAAGGGCATGCGTGTAGAAGCCATCTATCACCAGCATGTCTTCTTGTTGCATTTCTCCACAGCCGCTTCATTGGAGACCTCTTCTTGATCTCCTCCTTGAGTAATGAGTTTCGGAGCCTCCCCTGTTGTGATGTGCCCCCCACAAACCCTTTCTTCCCACCGCAGTCTTCACCATCCGAGACCACACAAGGTAGTTGCTACCTTTGAAAGTAACCGCTACCTTCATCCTCATGTTCATCCATGTTCCATCTTTGCTTGACTTGAAAACTTGAATCTTGAATCTCGTACACACCAACCTTGAGTCTAGAATCACGCAAACACACAGAACGTAGCACAGCTTCAACTAGAACGTATAACAGCTTCAACACCTTCAAAACTACTCGCGTGTAGCTTCAAAGCCGTTAGCTTGTAACTCTCTAAAGATCAAACCCCAGATTCAAATGAACCTGGCTCTGATACCATATGAGATTAAGAGATCCTTAGAGTAATCAGAATAAAGAGAGTGTTTAAGAAGTGATTAAGAGAAGTTTGTGAAAGATAAAGAGACTAGATAGAGCCGTTTAGTCTAAGAGAGAACCATAGTGTCTAAGAGATTAGAGAGACTCAAACTGCATAATTTTATTAATGAGTGAGGTTACATATTTATATGGAAAGCATAAGGGTTTACAAGAGGCGAAATGGGCACTATTGAAGCATGTAGAGTCAAGGTTGCTTTCCGGATGATTGGATGATAAGGCTCACACGCTTTGCCTCTTTACAGCCTGTTCCAGCCTGGCACGCTCTTCCCTTATCCACTCAACGGTCTGATCCCTTCTCCTTAAGTCCCCAGGTAACATTGTCTTGTTACCGTTTCACTTGGTCGAGGTTGGGTAAGTTTTGGTCGAGACCTTTGGTACGGACGGTACGGCCATGTACGGCCTTGTACGGACGTCCGTACCATTCACACCCAAACTCCCTAAGCTTCTCCATCTCTTCTCCTCTTCAACTCCTCTTCTCTCCATAGCAATATAATCAAATCAACTCAACAACATATACTCAGCTCAACTCAACACTCCCCCTCAAGCTTAGCTTTGTATAAGTCTAAGCTTGGACAGCCATGAGATCTTCCTCATTAAAAACCTCACCAAGGAAACCCATTGGGACAAAACCTTGATGAGGGAAAAAGAGTAAGATCTCATAGCTAAGGGGATCAGCTCCTTCTCTTCCCAAGATCAATGAGGCCCAACCTGATGTGAATGGACTCCATTGTCTTCTGTCTTGCAGCCTTGGTGAACACATCCGCCAACTGATCTTCACTCCTTGTGTAGCATGGCAAGATGACTCCTAAGGTGATCATCTGCCTCACCTTGTGACAATCAACTTCAATGTGCTTGGTTCTTTCATGGAACACCGAGTTGGAGGCAATGTGGATGGCGGCTTGGTTGTCACAATGCATGGTCATTGGCGTGGCTTGATCAATCTCCAAGTGCTTCAAGATGCCTTTGATCCACACTAACTCATTGGTGAGCTTCAGCATAGCTCTATACTCAGCTTCTGCACTTGAGCAAGACACTACCTTCTGCTTCTTACTCTTCCAAGTCACCAAGTTGCCTCCAATGAATGTGCAATAGCCTGTGGTTGATCTCCTGTCTGCTCTATCACCAGCCCAATCCGCATCACAGTATCCCACCACTTCAGTGCTTCCATTGCAGCCCATCCATACTCCTTGATCAGGTGAGCCGTTGAGATACATCAAGATCCTCTCCACCATGCGCCAGTGATGTTCCTTAGGCACTTGCATGTGTTGACTCACCTGATTCACAGCAAAACAAATGTCAGGTCTAGTTATGGTAAGATAAATCAATTTGCCAACTAGTTTTCTATAGAGTTTAGGATCCTGATAAGGTTTGCTGTCTTCAATCTCCCCCCTCTCGTGGGACTTTGTAGCCATCCTCCATAGGCATTCTTGCTGTCTTGCCTCCATAAGCACCTGCACCTTTCAAAAGATCAAGTGTATACTTCCTTTGGGACATGAACAAACCTTCCTTGATCTACATATCTCAATTCCAAGAAAGTATTTCATTTCTCCCAAGTCTTTAATCTCAAACATGGATTTAAGGAACTCCTTGGTTGCTATGATACCTTCCTTATCACTTCCTGTGATGATGATATCATCACATACACAAGGAGTGCAATCATACCTGAGGGAGTCGTGAGTGTGAAGAGAGTGTGATCTAGTTCAGACTTCTTGAAGCCTCGGCCATTGAGAGTAGTGCTCAGCTTGTTGTACCAAGCTCTTGGTGATTGCTTCAGCCCATAGATAGCTTTCTTCAACCTCAACACATTCCCTCTCTTCACTAAGTGTTCAAGGCCTGGAGGTGGATGCATATACACTTCATCCTCAAGTTCACCTTGTAGAAAGGCATTCATCACATCCATTTGCCATAACCCCCATCCAAGATTCACAGCCAAGCTTAATACAATCCGGATTGTGTGTAGTTTGGCTACTGGTGCAAAGGTTTCTATGTTATCTTCTCCATAAGTTTGAGTGAGACCTCTTGCAACTAGCCTTGACTTCTTCTCTCTCAATCTTTCCATCAGCCTTGTACTTGATTGTGAATATCCATCTACTAGTCACAGCTTCTTCCCTTTTGGTAACTCACTCTCATACCATGTATCATTCTTGATCATAGCTCCTGCCTCAGCTCCAACTGACTCCTTCCATTCTTTATCCATGATTGCTTCTTCATAGCTTCTTGGGATGTAATTCTCATCCAAGTTAACCATGAAGGCACAATGTTCTTCAGGGCATTGAGCAAAGGAACACACAACTTGAGAGGGATGCTCCACAGCTTGGGCATTGTAGTACACTCTCGTGTTTACCCAGCTAGAAGGATCCTTCCTCAGCCTTGTGCTCCTTCTTAGTGGCTGCACAACCGGTTCTTCTTCCTGTTGTTCTTCTTCTACTACTTCATCTTGAGAAGGCGTTTGTATCACACCATGATCATGCCCATGACCATCAGAGCCTATGCTCTCTTCTCCTTCATTCTCTACTCCTCCTTCATCTTGGTTAGCCTCTTGCGTAGGCTCCTCATACTCCTCTCCTCCCTCATGATCAAGGTGGGATGGTGAACCAACTTCAGGAGGTGTGGTTGCGTGATCTCTCGGATCCTGGGATGTACTGATTCCAAGACCTTCAAGAATGATCCGCAAGGTGGTGGCCTTGTCTGATGTTAAGTCCTTCAGGTCTTCTTGATTCTTTTCTTCATAGTATCCTCTATCTCCAAGAACTTCACGTCTCTAGATACCAGTACTCTCCTTGCTATAGGATCATAGCATTTGTATCCTTTCTGTGTAGCTGAGTATCCTATGAACACAGCCTTAGTACTTCTTTTCTTGCTTCTAGCTTGTTGCGCATCTCTCCTGGTTTGAGTACAAAGCATAGACATCCAAAGACCTTCAAGTAATCAAGAGCTGGCTTGTACTTGTTCAGAACTTCAAATGGAGCCTTCTCATGCAGAATCTTGGTTGGAGTTCTGTTTATCAAGTAACAAGCAGTAGCAACCGCATCACTCCAAAATCTCTTTGGAACATTACTCTGAAACATGAGTGACCTTGCCACCTCCATGAGATGCCTATTCTTCCTCTCAGCCACACCATTTTGCTGTGGAGTATACGGACAGCTTGTCTGATGTAGGATCCCATGTTGTGATAAGTGTTGCTTGAATGCATGGCTTGTGTACTCTCCTCCATTATCTGATCTAAAAATTTAATCTTAGCATGATAATGGTTAGTTACATAAGTTTGAAAATTCCTAAATGCATCAAGCACCCTATCTTTGGTCTGAATTAAGGTTAACCAGGTGTATTTGGATTTTTCATCAATGAATGTGACAAAATACTTATAACTATCTCTAGATAGGCAAGGGGCAGTCCACACATCCGAATGAATTAGATCAAGCAATTATCATAAACGGTAGTACACTTTTGAAACACAGTTCTACAATGCTTGCCTAAAATGCAAGCTTCACAATCTTTATTCTCAAACACAACACCTGGTACCATTAAGTTCAAAGCTTTAACATGAGTGATATGATCATGGACCGGCACAAGGATGAGATGAAGAGTTCAAAGACAAATCAAGGGAACAAGATGATGCCTTAGTCATTCCACCAGGTCCCATCACTCGCGCCAAAGCTAGAAGACTCAAAGAAGCTGTTGGGAGTCTACTTATGATCTCATGGAAGCAAGAAGACGGCCTTGATGGACGTTTGATCAATCAAGACACTCTTATCACCATTCAAGCAATGGTTTCAAACTGATCATCATCTAAGCAAGTGCTTGTGTGTGCTCTTTTCCTAACCTTTGGTTTTGTCCCATTGGGTTTTCCAAAGGCAGGTTTTTAATGAGGCCACAAGTTACTTACATAAACCTTAGATGATGTATCATGGTTCCACCTTATGTTATTTTTAAACTATGGTTTTTATTTCATGTTTTAAAACTCTTTTCGAATTTGAATAAGTCTTTAGTCTTTGTTGTAGTTCCAAGGGAGCCTGTTCCCTTTAATGATCTCGAGAATATGGAGCTTGTTCCATACTTCTCTATATAAGTTTGTTTGCGTTCTCTCTTTTAATCACAATCTTTTTTTCTACAAAATCTATCAGATTTCTTTGTTCTCTCTTTACTTCTTATCAAAGTCTTGAGTGAATCTCGTTGGTGTGTCATATCCAACAACTAAGGGTGTCTATTTTGGTGTGTAATATCCAAGCTAGTCATCTAGGAGTATCAAGGAGCCATTCCGCAACTCTTTGTGTCACCATACGATCCATCACCTTGATAAACTTGAGTCTCTGATTCGTTTATACAAGGATCTATCCAGTTCAATCCAAAGAAACATAAGGAGTTCATTAAGTGGTATCAGAGCTGCTTTGGATTGGGAAGTTTTCGATTTCTCTTTGTTTCAAATAAACTCTTCAACTTCTTTGATTACCATTGATTGATCTGCGATCTGTTGTTGTTTCTCGTATCATCTGAGTAGCATATCACCTGATTGCTAATCATCTGTGTTGAATCCTGTTAGATCTAAGTGTTCTTATCATATTTTGAATCAAACTCATCCGATCCGTGTGAAGGAAGTAATCGAATCACTTGATCTGTCGAATCACTTGCTGAATAATTTGATTTGTGTTTTTTCTGTGATAGATCTGTTCTTATTTATCTTGAATCTGATCTGCATAAATCCAAAATGATAGATCTGATCTTAGTCTTGTCGATTTGAATTCTCTAATCCGTGATCTACAAGTTTTCTATCTTTTGAATCTTTTGAAAGTTGTTTCCGCCTCGCGTCGACTAATTGTTCTGATTTGATTCTTGTGAACATCTTACTTGTTTGAGTGTTTTCTGAATCAGGTACCATGGTAAGAGAGTCGGAAGAGGAAGCAGAACTCGTGAGACAGAACAAGTTATTGAGAGATCAGATGACTGAGCAATTAAACCAAACGATGATCACTACCGTTGCTGATATGATCAAGAGCAGTATGAAGGAACTTCGCGATGAAATAAGGCAGAGATAAGGCAAGCTACTGGCCAAGGTCATAGCAATGAGTCTAGACGAGAAAGACGTGATGAAACCCCGAGAGAGCATGCTGAATCACAAGAAACAGACCACTACTATGAGCGTAACCGAGCCACGCACAGCAGTTCCTCTTCTAGAGATAGTAGAAGGAGATATAGAAGAGATCATGATGAAAGGAGAACTTACAAAGATGATCTTGCTGGTTTAAAGCTGAAGATACCTCCTTTCCATGGCAAAGTTGATCCGGATGCTTACTTGGAATGGGAAAAGAAGATGGAGTTGGTGTTTAACTGTAAGCACTACACACCAATGCCCAAAGAATTCAGATAGCAGCAACTGAGTTCCATGACTATGCGCTGAGTTGGTGGGACCAGCTTGTGACTACCAGGAGACTTAACCAAGAGTATCCCGTTGAAACATGGCACGAGATGAAGGCTCTCATGCGTAAAAGATTTGTGCCAAATCACTATCATCGCGACTTGCACCAGAAGTTAAGAAGACTCACCCAAGGATCTCGGTCTGTTGAAGAATACTATCAAGACATGGAGTTGTTGATGCTGAGAGCTCGTGTTTCTGAAGATAAAGAAGCTACTATGGCTAGGTTCTTAGGAGGTCTCAACCGAGAGATACAAGATAATGTTGAGATGCAGCACTATGTGGAGATAGAGAGATGCTTCACAAAGCTATACTAGTTGAGCAACAAGTTAAGAGGAAGGGCCATTCACACTCTCGTTACAACACCAGACTTCAGGGAACTAAAGAAGAAAAGTCTAGCTATCAAAAGGAAAGCAAACCGCAACTGAAAGAAGATTCAAAGCCAAATTCCATTTACAGTAAGGATAAAGGAAAGGCCGAGGTTTCAAGTGCAAGAGCTAGAGATGTTAAGTGCTTTAAGTGTCAGGGTAGAGGCCATTATGCAAATGAGTGCACCAATAAAAGAATCATGATTCTTCTTGAGAATGGAGAGTATGAATCTGAGGATGAGCTTTCAGAGTCTGAGTGTAAGGCGCTTATTGAAGAAGAATATGAAGAAGAACCCGTGAAAGGAAGGCTATTGGTGGCTAGAAGAACTTTGAGTTTGCAAAGTAAAGCTGAAGAGCAAGAACAGAGAGAGATCTATTCTACACTAGGTGTCTTGTGCAAGGAAAGGTCTGTAGTCTTATCATTGATGGGAGGAAGTTGTGTGAATGTAGCTAGTGAAACTATGGTAAAGAAGCTTGGCCTCCAAGTACAGAAACATCCAAAGCCCTACCGGCTTCAATGGTTGAATGAAGAAGGAGAAATGAGGGTTTAGTCTAGTCAGGTTTCGGTTCCCATTGCAATTGGAAGGTATGAGGATGAGGTTCTCTGTGATGTACTGCCTATGGAAGCTGGACATATCCTTCTTGGTCGGCCATGGCAATCAGATAGACGAGTGATACATGATGGCTACACCAACAAGCACACGTTTGAGTTCAAAGGAAGAAGACTGTGCTGGTTCCTCTAACACCAAAGGAGGTTCACCAGATCAACTGCAGCTACAAAAGAAGAAAGAAATGGACCTCAAACCTGATTCAAAGAAGCAGCATAGTTTCTATGCCAACTCGGGTGATCAAAGATATCAAAGAACTCTCAATGCTCATCAATCTATTCTTTTACTTATCTTTAAAGAGTCTCTTTTGAATGTTACTGACCCAGCACCGGTATATCCGAGTGAAATTGAGTATCTTTTACAGGAATTTGAAGATGTATTTCCTGAAGATAATCCAATTGGTCTTCCACCTCTTAGAGGGATTGAGCATCAGATTGATTTTGTCCCTGGTTCTACACTTCCAAATAGGCCAGCTTATAGGACTAATCCCGTGGAGACTAAAGAACTGCAAAAACAAGTTGAGGAATTGATGGCAAAGGGGCATATCCGTGAGAGCATGAGCCCATGTGCAGTACCAGTGCTTCTTGTGCCTAAGAAGGATGGAAGCTGGTGCATGTGTGTTGATTGTAGAGCCATCAACAATATCACTGTAAAGTATCGCCATCCTATTCCTAGATTAGATGATATGCTTGATGAATTGCATGGTTCTTGCATATTTTCTAAGATTGATTTGAAAAGTGGATACCATCAGATTAGTATGAAAGAAGGAGATGAATGGAAAACTGCATTCAAAACTAAACATGGTCTATATGAATGGTTAGTCATGCCATTTGGATTAACCAATGCACCTAGTACATTCATGAGATTAATGAATCATGTTCTTAGATCATTCATTGGCATATTTGTTGTGGTATACTTTGATGACATCCTGTATACAGTAAGAGCTTTAATGATCATATAGGACATCTTAGAGCTGTTCTTGATGTGCTTAGAAAGGAATCTCTTTTTGCTAACCTTAAGAAGTGTACTTTTGGAACGGATAACTTGGTTTTTTAGGCTTTGTTGTGAGTGCAGATGGAGTAAAGGTAGATCAAGAGAAGGTGAAAGCAATACAAGAGTGGCCGATTCCTAAAACCATCAGTGAAGTGCGAAGCTTCCATGGATTAGCTGGCTTCTACCGACGGTTTGTAAAAGACTTTAGCACCATAGCCGCTCCATTGACTGAGGTGATCAAGAAAGAAGTTGGATTCAAATGGGGAGAAGCACAAGAACTTGCCTTTCAATGCCTAAAAGAGAAGCTTACTAATGCCCCTCTTCTTATACTTCCTGATTTCAATAAAACTTTTGAAATTGAATGTGATGCTTCAGGAATTGGAATTGGTGCTGTTCTTATGCAGGAGAAGAGACCCATAGCATATTTAAGTGAAAACTTGGAGGAGCAACTCTCAACTATGCTACTTATGACAAGGAACTCTATGCTTTGGTGAGGGCTTTGCAGACATGGCAGCATTACCTATGGCCCAAGGAGTTTGTCATTCACACTGATCATGAGTCTCTCAAGTACCTTAAAGCCAGAACAAACTCAGCAGAGACACGCAAGGTGGGTTGAGTCATTGAGACTTTCCTTATGTCATCATAGCAAGTATAAACAAGGTAGGATATTGTTCTATGTCATTCTCTGACTACGAAGCTATGATTTTGTTCACTTTGATGTGATCTGATTATAAAGATGCTGACATAGTCATGATGACAGATTAAGTTATGAGAATGATCCTGAATTTAAAGATGCTTACGTCTTGTGAGAAATTTGCTGCTGGACATTACTTTAGGCAGGATGGATTTCTAGACTTTGTGTGCCTAATTGCTCTTTGAGAGATTTATTTGTTAGGGAATCTCATGGAGGAAGCCTCATGGGACATTTTGGTGTTGCGAAAACTCTCAAGACCTTGCAGGATCACTTCTACTGGCCGCGGATGAAAAGAGATGTGGAAAGACTTTGTGAAAGGTGTGCACTTGTAAACAAGCTAAGTCCAAAGTCCAAAACCATGGTTTGTACACTCCTTTACCCATCCCTTATCATCCTTGGAATGATATCTCTATGGACTTCATTGTTGGATTGCCTAGAACTCGTACTGGTAAAGATTCAATCTTTGTGGTAGTTGATAGATTTTCTAAGATGGCACACTTCATTGCTTGTCATAAAACTGATGATGCATTGCATGTAGCTAACTTGTTCTTTAAGGAGATTGTGCGTTTACATGGCATGCCTAAGACTATTGTATCTGATAGAGATACTAAGTTTCTAAGCTACTTTTGGAAAACTCTTTGGTCTAAACTAGGCACTAAGCTATTGTTTTCTACTACTTGTCACCCACAAACTGATGGTCAGACTGAAGTAGTTAATAGAACTCTTGGTACACTCTTGCGTGCAATTATAAAGAAGAACTTGAAATCATGGGAAGATTGTTTGCCTCATTGTGAATTTGCATATAATCATGCTGTGCATTCTGCTACTAAGTTTTCTCCATTTGAAATTGTTTATGGGTTCAATCCCATCTCTCCTTTGGATCTAATACCTTTACCTGAGTGTGAAAGAGTTAGTCTTGATGGCAAGAGGAAGGCAGAGAAGGTACAACAACTTCATGAACAAGCAAGGCGCAACATAGAAGAGAAGACTAAGCAATATGCCAAACAAGCAACAAGGGGAGGCGTGAAAGAGTCTTTGAAGTGGGTGATCAAGTCTGGATTCACCTAAGGAAAGAAAGATTTCCTAATGAGAGGAAATCCAAGCTCATGCCAAGGATTGATGGACCATTTGAGATCATAAAGAAAATCGGCAACAATGCTTACAAGCTGGATCTCCAAGGAAGGTATGATGTGAGCAATAGTTTTAATATCACTGACTTGATTCCTTATTTTGCAGATGAGCCAGATTTGAGGACAAATCCTTTTCAAGAGGGAGGGGATGATATGATCATGGACCGGCACAAGGATGGAGATGAAGAGTTCAAAGACAAATCAAGGGAAGAAGATGATGCCTTAGTCATTCCACCAGGTCCCATCACTCGCGCCAAAGCTAGAAGACTCAAAGAAGCTGTTGGGAGTCTACTTATGATCTCATGGAAGCAAGAAGACGGCCTTGATGGACGTTTGATCAATCAAGACACTCTTATCACCATTCAAGCAATGGTTTCAAACTGATCATCATCTAAGCAAGTGCTTGTGTGTGCTCTTTTCCTAACCTTTGGTTTTGTCCCATTGGGTTTTCCAAAGGCAGGTTTTTAATGAGGCCACAAGTTACTTACATAAACCTTAGATGATGTATCATGGTTCCACCTTATGTTATTTTTAAACTATGGTTTTTATTTCATGTTTTAAAACTCTTTTCGAATTTGAATAAGTCTTTAGTCTTTGTTGTAGTTCCAAGGGAGCCTGTTCCCTTTAATGATCTTGAGAATATGGAGCCTGTTCCATACTTCTCTATATAAGTTTGTTTGCGTTCTCTCTTTTAATCACAATCTTTTTTCTACAAAATCTATCAGATTTCTTTGTTCTCTCTTTACTTCTTATCAAGTCTTGAGTGAATCTCGTTGGTGTGTCATATCCAACAACTAAGGGTGTCTATTTTGGTGTGTAATATCCAAGATAGTCATCTAGGAGTATCAAGGAGCCATTCCGCAACTCTTTGTGTCACCATACGATCCATCACCTTGATAAACTTGAGTCTCTGATTCGTTTATACAAGGATCTATCCAGTTCAATCCAAAGAAACATCCTAGGAGTTCATTAATGAGGGTGTCCTACTCTAGCATGCCACAATGCATTTTTATTCAACAAAGAAGCAGAAGTAAACGAGCAACTATAATCAGGAACAGAAGTGAGTTCTTCAAGCATATAGAGATCTCCCTTAGTCACCCCTTTCCCAATCAATCTGCTGCTCTCAATATCCTGAAACTTCACATCATTAGGACTAAAGATAACATTGCATTGTAAATCATTAGTACATCTCTTTACAGATAATAGGTTTGATGTGAATTCAGGCATGTAAAACGCTCTAGATTCTTTGTTAAACAACTTAAGCTTTCCTATTCCCTTAATAGGTATCTTATCTCCATTTTCTATCATCACATGCCCATGAGTAGGTTCTATATCCTTAATCAAGTTCTCATCACTTATCATATGATGTGATGCACCAGAATCAACAATCAATGGTTTATATACTCTTTTAGCATTGTGACAAAGATTACTAAGAGATGAATGCATCCTATCAGTTCTAGCACTGTGTGCATTTCTATACTCATCCCTAGCTTCTAAACCGTTCTACTAGTTCTCTAATCAAGTGATCATCCTCATATGCAATCCTAGATGCTCCAAAAGAATAACCATAAGTGTTACTGTTTTCCTTTAGCATTTTGAAGAGAGCATCAAGGTCTGATCTCTTGATGTAGTCATCATTGCTGCGTGAGCTTGAGGCGCCTGTGTAAGCCACCAGAGACTTCCCATTTCCATCATTGCCTCCATGTCCATCCACTTCACTTGTCTTGATGGTGCCAGCTCCGCTTGATCCTTCAGTCACATTTGCCCTTCCCTCACGCTCCTTCATGAACTTGGCAGGCTTGAGGTGTGGGTGTAGTATCCAGCATTGGCTCTTCTTATGACCATGCTTCTTGCAATGATCACAGTTGCCATTGAACTTCCTGTCCTCATACTTCCCGTGAGATGCCTTGTTTGCTTGTGGAGCTTCGGTTGAGTCCTCATGAGCTGCTTGATTGGCAAGAGAGAGCTCCCTCTTTCCTCCAAACAGCCCCATAGACCCCTGCTCCCTTTGGATTTGTGCACACACTTCCTCAAGGTCTGGAAGCTTGTCTGCCCTCAACATGTGCTGGATGAGTTGAGTGTAGGCCGGGTTCAGTGTGAGGAGCAGCCCAAAGACCTTATCTTGCTCGCGCCTCTCATTCAGCTGATCAGGGTCAGTTGTGCTCGGCCTCAGCATCTCTAGCTCGGACCACAAGGACCTGAACCTCCCCAAGTGCTTTGTGAACTCCATATCCTCTTGCACAAGCCGGTTGATAGCTAGCTTCACTTCAAACACACGGCTAAGGTTGGAAGTGTTCCCATACACCTTCTTCAGCGTTTCCACAGCTCTTTGGCTGATTCACAGTAGCTGTAGGCATCCAAGGTAGCTGGATCCAAGGATGCGTGTAGAACCGTCATCACCAGCATGTCTTCTTGTTGCCACTTCTCTACAGCCGCTTCATTAGAGACCTCTTCTTGATCTCCTCCCTGAGTAATGAGTTTCGGAGCCTCCCCTGTTGTGATGTGCCCCCATAAACCCTTACTCCCCACCGCAGTCTTCACCATCCGAGACCACACAAGGTAGTTGCTACCTTTGAAAGTAACCGCTACCTTCATCCTCACGCTCATCCCATGCTCCATCTTTACTCAGCTTGACTTGAACAGCTTGAATCTGATGAAATCTTGAGTCTTGAATCACGTACACACACCAAACTTGAGTCTTGAATCACGCACAAACACAGAACGTAGCACAGCTCCAACACCTTCAAAGCTACTCGCGTGTAGCTTCAAAGCCTTCAGCTTGTAACTCTCTAAAGATCAAACCCCAGATTCTAATGAACCTGGCTCTGATACCATATGAGATTAAGAGATCCTTAGAGTAACTAGAGTGTAAGAGAGAGTTTAGGTGAAGTTTAGAAAGAGATTATGAAAGATTAAGTAACTTGAGAGCCGTTTAGTGTCTAAGAGAGAACCATAGTGACTAAGAGATTAGAGAGACTCAAACTGCTTAATCTTTATTAGTGTTGATGAGTTACAATATGTAGGAGAGCTACTAGGGTTTACAAATCGCAAAGGTAAAGAGAAAGCATGTGAAGTCAAGGTAAAGGATTCAAATCAACCACTAGCAAGCACCACACGCTTATGGCATCTTGGACTAAAGTTGCTTTAGCTTTCCAGCCTGTCCCAGCCTGGCAATGCGCGTCCCTTATCCCTTCAACGGTCTGATCCTTCTCCACTTGAGTAACTCTTCCATAGTTACCATTTCACTTGTGCAAGGTAAGTTTTGGTCGAGGCTTGGATGGTACGGACTGTACGGCTTGTACGGACGTCCGTACCATGCTCTCCCTAAACTCCCTTAAGCTTCCTCATCTCCTTTCCTCTTCAACTCCTTAGCTCTTCATACATATACTCAGCTCAACTCAACATTATTCAGCTTCCTGGTGGTTCTCCACTACTTTATGTATCAAAATCAAGCTTCTTACATCGCGATTCATCCTGGTTTGATTAGAATGACAAAGAAGCTGTCATATTCCCAAACAGGAAAACTGGGATCACCTGATTTGAAAGTGGGATAGCTTCTTCATCCTAACTCCTATGAGATTTATTCAGCTTCCTGGTGATTCTCCACTACTTTATGTTTCAAAATCAATCCTCTTACATCGCGATTCATCCTGGTTTGATTAGAATGACAAAGAAGCTGTCATATTCCCAAACAGGAAAACTGGGATCACCTGATTTGAAAGTGGGATAGCTTCTTCATCCTAACTCCTATGAGATTTATTCATCTTCCAGATGATTCTCCACTACTTTATGTATCAAAATCAAGCTTCTTACATCGCGATTCATCCTGGTTTGATTAGAATGACAAAGAAGCTGTCATATTCCCAAACAGGAAAACTGGGATCACCTGATTTGAAAGTGGGATAGCTTCTTCATCCTAACTCCTATGAGATTTATTCGACTTCCTGGTGATTCTCCACTACTTTATGTATCAAAATCAAGCTTCCTACATCGCGATTCATCCTGGTTTGATTAGAATGACAAAGAAGCTGTCATATTTCCAAACAGGAAAACTGGGATCACCTGATTTGAAAGTGGGATAGCTTCTTCATCCTAACTCCTATGAGATTTATTCAGCTTCTTGGTGATTCTCCACTACTTTATGTTTCAAAATCAAGCTTCTTACATCGCGATTCATCCTGCTTTGATTAGAATGACAAAGAAGCTGTCATATTCCCAAACAAAAAAACTGGGATCACCTGATTTGAAAGTAGGATAGCTTCTTCAACCTAACTCCTATGAGATTTATTCAGCTTCCTGGTGATTCTCCACTACTTTATGTTTCAAAATGAAGCTTCTTACATCGCGATTCATCCTGGTTTGATTAGAATGACAAATGACAAAGAAGCTGTCATATTCCCAAACAAAAAACTGGGATCACCTGATTTGAAAGTAGGATAGCTTCTTCAACCTAACTCCTATGAGATTTATTCAGCTTCCTGGTGATTCTCCACTACTTTATGTTTCAAAATGAAGCTTCTTACATCGCGATTCATCCTGGTTTGATTAGAATGACAAAGAAGTTGTCATATTCCCAAACAGGAAAACTGGGATCACGTGATTTGAAAGTGGGATAGCTTCTTCATCCTAACTCCTATGATATTTATTCGACTTCCTGGTGATTCTCCACTACTTTATGTATCAAAATCAAGCTTCTTACATCGCAATTCATCCTGGTTTGATTAGAATGACAAAGAAGCTGTCATATTCCCAAACAGGAAAACTGGGATCACCTGATTTGAAAGTGGGATAGCTTCATTATCCTAACTCCTATGAGATTTATTCAGCTTCCTGATGATTCTCCACTACTTTATGTATCAAAATCAAGCTTCTTACATCGCGATTCATCCTGGTTTGATTAGAATGACAAAGAAGCTGTCATATTCCCAAACAGGAAAACTGGGATCACCTGATTTGAAAGTGGGATAGCTTCTTCATCCTAACTCCTATGAGATTTATTCAGCTTCTTGGTGATTCTCCACTACTTTATGTTTCAAAATGAAGCTTCTCACATCGCGATTCATCCTGGTTTGATTAGAATGACAAAGAAGCTGTCATATTCCCAAACAAGAAAACTGGGATCACCTATGGATAGCTTCTTCATCCTAACTCCTATGAGATTTATTCAGCTTCCTGGTGATTCTCCACTACTTTATGTATCAAAATCAAGCTTCTTACATCTCGATTCATCCTGGTTTGATTAGAATGACAAAGAAGCTGTCATATTCCCAAACAGGAAAACTGGGATCACCTGATTTGAAAGTGGGATATAGCTTCTTCATCCTAACTCCTATGAGATTTATTCAGCTTCCAGGTGACTCTCCACTACTTTATGTATCAAAATCAAATTTCTTACATCGCGATTCATCCTGGTTTGATTAGAATGACAAAGAAGCTGTCATATTCCCAAACAGGAAAACTGGGATCACCTGATTTGAAAGTGGGATAGCTTCTTCATCCTAACTCCTATGAGATTTATTCAGCTTCCTGGTGATTCTCCACTACTTTATGTATCAAAATCAAGCTTCTTACATCGCGATTCATCCTGGTTTGATTAGAATGACAAAGAAGCTGTCATATTCCCAAACAGGAAAACTGGGATCACCTGATTTGAAAGTGGTATAGCTTCTTCATCCTAACTCCTATGAGATTTATTCAGCTTCCTGGTGATTCTCCACTACTTTATGTATCAAAATCAAGCTTCTTACATCGCGATTCATCCTGGTTTGATTTGAATGACAAAGAAGCTGTCATATTCCCAAACAGGAAAACTGGGATCACCTGATATGAAAGTGGGATAGCTTCTTCATCCTAACTCCTATGAGATTTATTCAGCTTCCTGGTGATTCTCCACTACTTTATTTTCAAAATCAAGCTTCTTACATCTCGATTCATCCTGGTTTGATTAGAATGACAAAGAAGCTGTCATATTCCCAAACAGGAAAACTGGGATCACCTGATTTGAAAGTGGGATAGCTTCTTCATCCTACCTCCTATGAGATTTATTCAGCTTCCTGGTGATTATCCACTACTTTATGTTTCAAAATCAAGCTTCTTACATCGCGATTCATCCTGGTTTGATTAGAATGACAAAGAAGCTGTCATATTCCCAAACAGGAAAACTGGGATCACCTGATTTGAAAGTGGGATAGCTTCTTCATCCTAACTCCTATGAGATTTATTCAGCTTCCTGGTGATTCTCCACTACTTTATTTTCAAAATCAAGCTTCTTACATCGCGATTCATCCTGGTTTGATTAGAATGACAAAGAAGCTGTCATATTCCCAAACAGGAAAACTGGGATCACCTGATGGTGCAGCCTGGGTATGGCGTAAACTCTGGATCACTTGTGTTGAGATGAGAGAATAAAGAGTTGATATATTGAGAGAGGAAGAGAGTTGGAGCAGACAATAACTTTGGAGTTTTACTGTGGTAACTTTAGTTTAACCACAGTAACTACTTGGGAAGTTATCTGATGGGATGAGAAGGTAACTTAGTGAAGAGAAGAGAGTAAACTCGACCAAAGAGGATAAGGAAGGATAAAGGAGCACTTTGACAGCCTGTATGATGCTGGAAAGGAGAGGATGCTTTTCTACTAGTGCAAGCATGTGAGAAAGCACAGCCAAGTGATTCAAAAGGAGTTCCAGCCTGTCCTTTGACTACACATGCTTATACATTTCGAAATTCCTTGTTGCTCTCTCTTTATATACTTGTAAACCCTCATCAGTATTAATTAATGGAGTTTTGAGTCTCTCTCTCTTAAGTCTCTCTCTTGTTCTTAATCTCCAATCTCTTTAATTCTCAGATTAGACTTAATCACTCTTTAAATCACCAAATCTAATATGGTATCAGAGCCAGGTTCCTTTAAAAGGAGAGAGTGATTTCGTTTTTCTAAATGTTCTTGAGTGTTCTTGAGTGTTCTTGAGAGTTCTTGAGATTTTTCAAGAGCTAGATCCTTTAAAAGTCAAGTTTGTGTCTGTTGGTGTTTCTTTTGGGAGTCAGCTTCAAGGGAGTCCCTTTAGGTGTTTGACAAGGTCAGAAGATGGGTCTAGCTTGTGGTTCAGCAAGGCGTGAAGAGAAGGAAGAGAGAGGGAATGAGTGGGGGTGGTTCTCACAAATGAAAACGACTCTGAAGAGGTGTGGAGTTTGGAGAAACCATGAGAAGGAAGAGTCTTTGAAGGGTAAAGCTGCTGAGAAAGATCAGACAGCAAGAGAAACAAGTGGAAATTGCTTTAGTCTTGAAGAAAGTACACTGCTTGAGAAGATTGAAGATGTTTATGAGAACAAGATCAGTCTTAGGAGAGTGTATGAAGTCAAGAAGGTGATTAGTGGAGGTAAACCAGGAAGAGAAGAGTTCAATAACCATGTGAGGAAGCTACAACATTTGTGGGTTGAACTACAAGGGTTGAGATCCCATGTGGATGGGGATACTACACAAGAGCAAGAGACGGTCTTGAAGCTCTTGGCGAGCATGGAGTCATCATATGGGTGGCTGGTAGAGATGGTTCTAAGAGGGGAACAGCTTCCGGAAATGGAAGAGATTTGTGGGCTTATAAGAAGGGCGTATGAGATAATGAGAGATGATGAGAGGCTAACCATGAGTAGGAGTGAGAGCTCATGGAAGCCAACTGGGAGTAGGAGTGAGAGCTTCCAGAAGCTAACCATGAGTAGGAGTGAGGGCTCATGGAGGCTAACCGGGAGTAGGAGTGAGGGCTTCCGGAAGAAGAGAAGGTGCAGAATGCTATCCAAAGCTTCTATCAACATAGGAAAGGGTAGAAAGAGAGTTGTGGGAGAGTGTTCTTACTCAGCCTACATGGGGGAATCAGTAGAAGACAGTGGGGTGTTAAAGAGCAGGAGAAAGGGAGTGGAGCTGATGATCGCATCACCAGGAAGGAATGGAGAGTGTTCATGGAACATGTACAAGCCTTAGCAGCAAGCAAGAAGCATGCTATACAATCCGGAGCTTCTAAACCCATTGTGATTGATTCTGGAGCAAGTCATCATATGATCAGTGATAGGAGGCTTATAAGTGAGATCAAGGCTGCAACAGGGAGTGTTAGGATAGCTAATGGTGCCATGATCCCAATAGAAGGAGTGGGAAAGCTCAAACTGTTTGAGAAGGACACGGCTGCCTTCTACATGCCTCAGTTCACTTCAAATCTATTATCTGTGAAGAAAGCTACCATTGATCTTGATTGTCAAGTAGTATTCAGACCTGATGAAGTTGAGTTTCAAGATTTGAAGACTGGGAGAGTCATTGGCAGAGGAGACAGCAAGAATCAGCTATACCACCTCGACTTGGCTAAGACCTCTAATCCCTTTGATTCTATTTGCTTGAGTAGTACTGCTGAGAAGATTGATAGTATTACTTGGCATGCTAGATTAGGACATCCTCATGCTCGTGCCATTGAATTGATAATCCCTAATATGTCATTCAATCACTTGATTGTGAAGCATGCATATTAGGAAAGCATTGTAGGACTGTTTTCCCAACATCTGAGACTACTTATGAGCATTGCTTTGATCTAGTTCACTCGGATGTGTGGACCGCTCCATGCATGTCTAGAGACAGCCATAAATACTTTGTGACATTCATTGATGAGAAGTCTAAGTATACATGGCTCACATTGCTTCCATCTAAAGATAGGGTGCTAGAAGCGTTTATGAACTTCCAAGCATATGTATCTAATCAATACAATGCTACTGTGAAGGTACTGAGATCAGACAACGGAGGTGAATACATCAGCAATGCCTTCAAGAGTCATCTAGCCAAGCATGGGATTGTGCATCAGACCAGTTGTCCCTACACACCACAGCAGAATGGTGTAGCTGAGAGGAAGAATAGGCACTTGATGGAGGTTGCTAGGTCGATGATGTTTCATGCAAATGTCCCAAAACGATTTTGGGGAGATGCTGTTCAGACTGCTTGCTACCTCATCAACCGGGTCCCAACCAAGATACTGAAGAATCTGTCTCCATTTGAGGTGCTGAATAAGAGCAAGCCTTTTATTGATCACCTACGAGTATTTGGGTGTGTATGCTATGTCATGACTCCAGGAGAACAGAGAAACAAGCTGGAGGCAAAGAGTACTAAGGCTATGTTTATTGGATACTCTATCACTCAGAAGGGATACAAGTGCTATGATCCTGAAGCAAGGAGAGTGATGGTATCTAGAGAAGTGAAGTTTATTGAATCAAAAGGGTATTATGAAGAAAAGGAGTGGGAAAATCTGAAGGATTTGTCTCAAGCTCCATCTGATAGAGCAACAACACTGAGGGTGCTGTTGGAGAAGCTAGGGATAGGGTTATCCCAGGATCAGGAATCTGGAAGAAGAGAGTCTTCCAATCCGACTAGTGAAGCTGAAAGAACAACTCCTCTTGATCATGAGAGGGGGAATGGAACTGAATCTCATGAGCAAGTGCACAATCAAGAAGATTCAGGCCAGCATAATCAAGAGGTGACACAGGAAGTAGAGAGTGGTGCTCAGTCTAGTGGAGATGGGCAAAGAGAGTCTACTGGCTCAGATGAGAGTGGTACTCAGTCTAGTGGAGATTGGGAAGTAGATCCTGATGGGTCAAATGAGAGTGGTGCTCAATCAAGTGAAGATGGGCAAGAGCCACAAGAAGAACAAGTTCAGGAGCTAAGGAGGAGCACAAGGGTGAAGAGAGATGCTTCCAACTGGGTAAACACGAGAGTGTACTACAATGCCCAGGCTGTGGAGCATCCTTCTCAAGCTATATGTTCCTTTGCAGAGTTTCCGGACGAGCATACAGCTTCACAGTAAGCTTGGATGAGAGCTATATTCCAAGGACATATGAAGAAGCTATGGCTTTAAAGGAGTGGAGAGATTCAGTTGCTGATGAGTCCGGAGCCATGATTAAGAATGAAACATGGTATGAGAGTGTGCTGCCTAAAGGGAAGAAGGCAGTGACTAGTAAATGGGTGTTCACAATCAAGTTTCATCCTGATGGAAGAATAGAGAGGCGCAAGTCTAGGTTGGTGGCAAGAGGATTTACTCAGACATATGGTGAGGACTATGTTGAGACCTTTGCTCCTGTGGCTAAACTTCATACTATCAGGATTGTATTATCTTTAGCTGTGAATCTTGAGTGGGATTTGTGGCAAATGGATGTGAAGAATGCATTCCTTCAAGGAGAGTTGGAAGATGAAGTATACATGCATCCACCACCAGGTCTTGAACATCTAGTAAAGAAGGGTAATGTGTTGAGGTTGAGGAAAGCTATCTATGGTCTCAAGCAGTCTCCAAGGGCGTGGTACAACAAGTTGAGTACTACACTGAATGGGAGAGGGTTCAGAAAGTCAGAATTGGATCACACTCTCTTTACCCTAACCACCTCATCTGGTATTGTGGTATTGCTTGTGTATGTGGATGATATCATCATCACAGGCAGTGATAAGGAAGGCATCAAGGCTACAAAGGAGTATCTCAAGGCAAGCTTTGAGATTAAAGACTTGGGGAAATGAAGTATTTTCTTGGGATTGAGATATGCAGATCAAAGGAAGGATTGTTTATGTCTCAAAGGAAGTATGTGATTGATCTATTGAAGGGAGCAGATGCCTATGGAGGAAAGACAGCCAAGATGCCAATGGAGGATGGTTACAAGGTTCCACGTGAGGGGGAGATTGAGGATAGCAAGCCATTCCATGATCCTAAGCTGTATAGGAAGCTAGTGGGGAAGTTGATTTATCTTACCATTACTAGACCTGATGTGTGCTTTGCGGTGAATCAAGTCAGTCAACACATGCAAGTTCCTAAGGAGCACCACTGGCGGATGGTGGAAAGGATCTTGATGTATCTGAATGGAACTACTGGTCTTGGAGTATGGATGGGATGTAACAAGAGTACTGAGGTTGTAGGCTACTGTGATGCAGATTGGGCTGGGGACCGAGCAGATAGAAGATCAACCACAGGCTATTGTACATTCATTGGTGGTAACTTGGTCACTTGTAAGAGTAAGAAGCAGAAGGTAGTGTCTTGTTCTAGTGCTGAGGCCGAGTATAGAGCAATGCTGAAGCTTACAAATGAGCTAGTGTGGATAAAAGGGATTTTGAAGCATCTGGAGATTATTCAAGCAACGCCAATGACAATGCATTGTGATAATCAAGCAGCTATCCACATTGCATCTAATTCTGTGTTCCATGAGAGAACAAAGCACATTGAGGTTGATTGTCACAAGGTGAGGCAGATGATGATTCTTGGGGTGATTCTACCTTGTTATACTCGGAGTGAGGATCAGTTAGCAGATGTGTTCACAAAGGCAGCAAGGCAAAAGACAATGGAGTCCATACACATCAGGTTAGGACTCATTGATCTCTCGCCTAAGGGCTAGTCTATACACTCTCCTGATCATGTGATCTCTACTCTTTTTCCTCATTAAGGTTTTGTCCCAATGGGTTTTCTTTAATGAGGTTTTAATGAGGGAGATCTCATGGTCCTTCCAAGCTTGACTTGTTCCACATGGTCAAGCTTGAGGGGGAGTGTTGAGATGAGAGAATAAAGAGTTGGTATATTGAGAGAGGAAGAGAGTTGGAGCAGACAGTAACTTTGGAGTTTTACTGTGGTAACTTTAGTTTAACCACAGTAGCTACTTGGGAAGTTATCTGATGGGATGAGAAGGTAACTTAGTGAAGAGAAGAGAGTAAACTCGACCAAAGAGGATAAGGAAGGATAAAGGAGCACTTTGACAGCCTGTATGATGCTGGAAAGGAGAGGATGCTTTTCTACTAGTGCAAGCATGTGAGAAAGCACAGCCAAGTGATTCAAAAGGAGTTCCAGCCTGTCCTTTGACTACACATGCTTATACATTTCGAAATTCCTTGTTGCTCTCTCTTTATATACTTGTAAACCCTCATCAGTATTAATTAATGGAGTTTTGAGTCTCTCTCTCTTAAGTCTCTCTCTTGTTCTTAATCTCCAATCTCTTTAATTCTCAGATTAGACTTAATCACTCTTTAAATCACCAAATCTAATAACTTGAAGGTGGATGGATAGAGGGTGTTCTAAGAGGCTACTAGCTCTCCTTTGAACTATGAACGTCTCCCTGAGCCTGTGGGTTGGCGCCAAGGATGGTTTGCTACTCAAAGACACAAGATCACCTTGTATTGTCTAAGTTGGGATTCACAGAAATTCCTTCCTTTAAGTGAGATCAATGTTCTAGAGCTGAACAGAGAAAGCTAGAGACAAGACAACAAAGTTGACTGAATAATTCTTAGATTGAAAGTTGAGAAAACAAAGCTGTGTCCCCCATGTTCTTAAAGGTAAAATCGAAAACCCTAATAATAAACCAAGGTGGTTTAATTCTAATTCTAATCCTAATTGTCTTTGGTTTAAATTAAATGAAAGCCCAATAACCGAAGCCCTTACAAAGTAATTGTTGAGTTGAGTTGAGTATATGAGTATGGAGAGAAGAAGAGTTGAAGAGAAGAAGAGATGGAGAAGCTTAGGGGGTTTGGGAGTGGATGGTACGGACGTCCGTACAAGGCCGTACATGGCCGTACCGTCCGTACCATAGGTCTCGACCAAAACTTACCCAACCTCGACCAAGTGAAACGGTAACATGGAAATGTTACCTTGGGGACTTAAGGAGAAGGGATCAGACCGTTGAGTGGATAAGGGAAGAGCGTGCCAGGCTGGAACAGGCTGTAAAGAGGCAAAGCGTGTGAGCCTTATCATCCAATCATCCGGAAAGCAACCTTGACTCTACATGCTTCAATAGTGCCCATTTCGACTCTTGTAAACCCTTATGCTTTCCATATAAATATGTAACCTCACTCATTAATAAGATTATGCAGTTCTGAGTCTCTCAAATCTCTTAGACACATGATTCTCTCTTAGACACTAAACGGCTCTCTAGTCTCTTAATCTTTCACAAACTTCTCTTAATCACTTCTTAAACTCTTTCTTTATTCTGATTACTCTAAGGATCTCTTAATCTCATATGGTATCAGAGCCAGGTTCATTTGAATCTGGGGTTTGATCTTTAGAGAGTTACAAGCTTTGGCTTTGAAGCTACACGCGAGTAGTTTTGAAGGTGTTGAAGCTGTGCTACGTTCTGTGTGTTTGCGTGATTCTAGACTCAAGGTTGGTGTGTACGAGATTCAAGACTCAAGTTTTCAAGTCAAGCTGAGCAAAGATGGAACATGGGATGAACATGAGGATGAAGGTAGCGGTTACTTTCAAAGGTAGCAACTACCTTGTGTGGTCTCGGATGGTGAAGACTGCGGTGGGAAGTAAGGGTTTGTGGGGGCACATCACAACAGGGGAGGCTCCGAAACTCATTACTCAGGGAGGAGATCAAGAAGAGGTCTCCAATGAAGCGGCTGTGGAGAAATGGCAACAAGAAGACATGCTGGTGATGACGGTTCTACACGCATCCTTGGACCCAGCTATCTTGGATGCCTACAGCTACTGTGAATCAGCCAAAGAGCTGTGGGACACGCTGAAGAAGGTGTATGGGAACACTTCCAACCTCAGCCGTGTGTTTGAAGTGAAGCTAGCGATCAACCGTCTTGCACAAGAGGACATGGAGTTCACTAAGCACTTGGGGAGGTTCAGGTCCTTATGGTCAGAGCTGGAGATGCTGAGGCCGAGCACAACTGATCCAGATCAGTTGAATGAGAGGCGCGAGCAAGACAAGGTCTTTGGGTTGCTTCTCACACTGAACCCGGCCTACACTCAACTCATCCAGCACATGTTGAGGTCAGACAAGCTTCCGGACCTTGAGGAGGTGTGTGCGCAAATCCAAAGGGAGCAGGGATCTATGGGTTGTTTGGAGGAAAGGGGGAGCTCTCTCTTGCCAATCAAGCAGCTCATGAGGACTCAACCGAGGCTCCACAAGCAAACAAGGCATCTCACGGGAAGTACGAGGACAGGAAGTTCAATGGCAACTGTGATCATTGCAAGAAGCATGGTCATAAGAAGAGCCAATGCTGGATACTGCACCCACACCTCAAGCCGGCCAAGTTCATGAAGGAGCGTGAGGGAAGGGCAAATGTGACTGAAGGTTCAAGTGGAGCTGGCACCAGCAAGACGAGTGAAGTGGATGGGCTTGGAGGCAATGATGGGAATGGGAAGTCTCTGGTGGCTTACACAGGCGCCTCAAGCTCACGCAGCAATGATGACTACATCAAGAGATCAGACCTTGATGCCCTCTTCAAAATGCTAAAGGAAAACGGTAACACTTATGGTTATTCCTTTGGAGCTTCTATGATTGCATATAAGGATGATCACTTGATTAGAGAACTAGTAGAACGGTTAGAAGCTAGGAATGAGTATAGACATGCTCACATTGCTAGAACTGATAGGATGCATCCATCACTTAGTAATCTATGTCATAATGCTAAACGAGTAGGTAAACCATTGATTGTTGATTCTGGTGCATCACATCATATGATAAGTGATGAGAACTTGATTAAGGATATAGAACCTACGCATGGGCATGTGATGATAGCAAATGGGGATAAGATACCTATTAGAGGAATAGGAAAGCTTAAGTTGTTTAACAAAGAATCTAGAGCTTTTTACATGCCTGAATTCACATCAAACCTATTATCTGTGAAGAAATGTACTAATGATTTACAATGCAATGTTATCTTTAGTCCTAATGATGTGAAGTTTCAGGATATTGAGAGCAGCAGATTGATTGGGAAAGGGGTGACTAAGGGAGACCTCTATATGCTTGAAGAACTCACTTCTGTTCCTGATTATAGTTGCTCGTTTACTTCTGCTTCTTTGTTGAATAAAAATGCATTGTGGCATGCTAGAGTAGGACACCCTCATGTTAAAGCTTTGAACTTAATGGTACCAGGTGTTGTGTTTGAGAATAAAGATTGTGAAGCTTGTATTTTAGGCAAGCATTGTAGAACTGTGTTTCAAAAGTCTACTACCGTTTATGATAATTGCTTTGATCTAATTCATTCAGATGTGTGGACTGCCCCTTGCTTATCTAGAGATAGTTATAAGTATTTTGTCACATTCATTGATGAAAAATCCAAATACACCTGGTTAACCTTAATTCAGACCAAAGATAGGGTACTTGATGCATTTAGGAACTTTCAAACTTATGTAACTAACCATTATCATGCTAAGATTAAAATTTTGAGATCAGATAATGGAGGAGAGTACACAAGTCATGCATTCAAGCAACACCTATCACAACATGGGATCCTACATCAAACAAGCTGTCCGTATACTCCACAGCAAAATGGAGTGGCTGAGAGGAAGAATAGGCACCTCATGGAAGTGGCAAGGTCACTTATGTTTCAGAGTAATGTTCCAAAGAGATTTTGGAGTGATGCGGTTGCCACTGCTTGTTACCTGATAAACAGAACTCCAACCAAGGTTCTGAATGAGAAGGCTCCATTTGAAGTTCTGAACAGGTACAAGCCAGCTCTTGATTACTTGCGAGTCTTTGGATGCCTATGCTTTGTACTCAAACCAGGAGAGATGATCAACAAGCTAGAAGCAAGAAGCACTAAGGCTGTGTTCATAGGATACTCAGCTACACAGAAAGGATACAAATGCTATGATCCTATAGCAAGGAGAGTTCTTGTATCTAGAGATGTGAAGTTCTTGGAAGATAGAGGATACTATGAAGAAAAGAATCAAGAAGACCTGAAGGACTTAACATCAGACAAGGCCACCACCTTGCGGATCATTCTTGAAGGTCTTGGAATCAATACATCCCAGGATCCGAGGAATCACGCAACAACACCTCCTGAAGTTGGTTCACCATCCCACCTTGATCATGAGGGAGGAGAGGAGCATGAGGAGCCTATGCAAGAGGCTAACCAAGATGAAGGAGGAGTAGAGAATGAAGAAGAAGAGAGCATAGGCTCGGATGGTCATGGACATGATCATGGTGTGACACAAACACCTTCTCAAGATGAAGTGGTAGAAGAACAACAGGAAGAAGAACCGGTTGTGCAGCAACTAAGAAAGAGTACAAGGATAAGGAAGGATCCTTCCAGTTGGGTAAACACGAGAGTGTACTACAATGCCCAAGCTGTGGAGCATCCTTCTCAAGCCGTGTGCTCCTTTTCTCAATATCCAGAAGCACATTGCGCTTTCATGGTAAACTTGGATGAGAATCACATCCCAAGAAGCTATGAAGAGGCAATGAAAGATAAAGAATGGAAGGAATCAGTTGGAGATGAGGCAGGAGCTATGATCAAGAATGATACATGGTATGAGAGTGAGTTACCAAAAGGGAAGAAGGCTGTGAGTAGTAGATGGATATTCACAATCAAGTACAAAGCGGATGGAAAGATTGAGAGGAAGAAGTCAAGGCTAGTTGCAAGAGGTTTCACTCAAACTTATGGAGAAGATTACATAGAAACCTTTGCACCAGTAGCTAAACTACACACAATCCGGATTGTATTAAGCTTGGCTGTGAATCTTGGATGGGGGTTATGGCAAATGGATGTGAAGAATGCGTTTCTACAAGGGGAACTTGAGGATGAAGTGTATATGCATCCACCTCCAGGCCTTGAACACTTAGTAAAGAGTGGGAATGTTCTGAGATTGAAGAAAGCCATCTATGGACTGAAGCAATCACCAAGGGCTTGGTACAACAAGTTGAGCACTACTCTGAATGGCCAAGGCTTCAAGAAGTCTGAACTAGATCACACTCTCTTCACTCTCACGACTCCCTTAGGTATGATTGCTCTCCTTGTGTATGTTGATGATATCATTATCACAGGGAGTGATAAGGAAGGTATCATAGCAACCAAGGAGTTTCTTAAATCCATGTTTGAGATTAAAGACTTGGGAGAAATGAAATACTTCCTTGGAATTGAGATATGTAGATCCAAGGAAGGTTTGTTCATGTCCCAAAGGAAATATACACTTGATCTTTTGAAAGGTGCAGGTGCTTATGGAGGCAAGACAGCAAGGATGCCTATGGAGGATGGCTACAAAGTCCCACGAGAGGGGGAGATTGAAGACAGCAAACCTTATCAGGATCCTAAACTCTATAGAAAACTAGTTGGCAAATTGATCTATCTTACTATAACTAGACCTGACATTTGTTTTGCTGTGAATCAGGTGAGTCAACACATGCAAGTGCCTAAGGAGCATCACTGGCGCATGGTGGAGAGGATCTTGATGTATCTCAACGGCTCACCTGATCAAGGAGTATGGATGGGCTGCAATGGAAGCACTGAAGTGGTGGGATATTGTGATGCGGATTGGGCTGGTGATAGAGCAGACAGGAGATCAACCACAGGCTATTGCACATTCATTGGAGGCAACTTGGTGACTTGGAAGAGCAAGAAGCAGAAGGTAGTGTCATGTTCAAGTGCAGAAGCCGAGTATAGAGCCATGCTGAATCTCACCAACGAGTTGGTATGGATCAAAGGCATCTTGAAGCACTTGGAGATTGATCAAGCAACTCCAATGACAATGCATTGTGACAATCAAGCTGCCATCCACATTGCATCCAACTCGGTGTTTCATGAGAGGACCAAGCACATTGAAGTTGATTGCCACAAGGTGAGACAGATGATTGTGCTAGGGGTGATCTTACCATGCTATACAAGGAGTGAAGATCAGCTAGCGGATGTGTTCACCAAGGCTGCAAGGCAAAAGACTATGGAGTCCATTCACATCAGATTGGGACTCATAGATCTTGGGAAGAGAAGGAGCGAATCCCCTTAGCTGCAAGGTCTTTACTCTTTTTCCCTCATCAAAGTTTTATCCCATTGGGTTTTCTTTGGTGAGGTTTTTAATGAGGAAGATCTTGTAGCTTTCCAAGCTTAGACTTTCACAAAGCTAAGCTTGAGGGGGAGTGTTGAGTTGAGTTGAGTATATGAGTATGGAGAGAAGAGGAGTTGAAGAGAAGAAGAGATGGAGAAGCTTAGGGGGTTTGGGAGTGGATGGTACGGACGTCCGTACAAGGCCGTACATGGCCGTACCATAGGTCTCGACCAAAACTTACCCAACCTCGACCAAGTGAAACGGTAACATGGAAATGTTACCTTGGGGACTTAAGGAGAAGGGATCAGACCGTTGAGTGGATAAGGGAAGAGAGTGCCAGGCTGGAACAGGCTGTAAAGAGGCAAAGCGTGTGAGCCTTATCATCCAATCATCCGGAAAGCAACCTTGACTCTACATGCTTCAATAGTGCCCATTTCGACTCTTGTAAACCCTTATGCTTTCCATATAAATATGTAACCTCACTCATTAATAAGATTATGCAGTTCTGAGTCTCTCAAATCTCTTAAGACACAATGATTCTCTCTTAGACACTAAACGGCTCTCTAGTCTCTTAATCTTTCACAAACTTCTCTTAATCACTTCTTAAACTCTTTCTTTTATTCTGATTACTCTAAGGATCTCTTAATCTCATAGTAATTAAATTAAACCAACAAGCTGGTTTATCTTGATCTCCTTGCCTTGAACCAAGGCCCACGGTTTTGGCTAACTCCTGGAGCCTCTCCTCTTGTGCTCTCAGTCTTGATCTAGTAACTGGTCCACTCCACACACTGGCTGGCTCACATGGTATCTCACTCTGGTTCCAGTTCTCTTCAGTATCCTCAGCTTCACACCTCTCTTCTACGGCAGTCTCATCACTTGGCTCATCCTCATCAGTCTCGCTCAGCTCCTCTTCTATGTCTCCGGTCATGGCTACACCATCCCCTCCTCCTTTAAAAGGATTTGACCTCAAATCCAAATCATCTGCAATAAAAGGATCCAAGTCAGAAACATTGAAAGTAGAACTGATTGTGTATTTTCCTTCAAGGTCAATCTGGTAGGCATTGTTGTTGATTCTTTTCAGCACTTTGAAAGGTCCATCTTTCCTTGGTAGCAACTTTGATTTCCTCTCAACAGGAAACCTCTCTTTTCTCATGTGAATCCACACAAGATCACCCGGTTCAAGCACTAGCTCCTTGCGCCCCTTGTTCTTCTGCCTCTCATACATCTTGGTCCTCTCCTCAATGTTCTTCCTGACCTGTTCATGCAAAGACAAAACGAACTCGGCCTTTTGCTTGCCATCAAGGTTAGTTTGTTCTTTTAAAGGTAAAGCAAATAAATCAAGAGGAGACAATGGATTAAAACCATAAACAACTTGAAAAGGAGAAAGTTTAGTAGCTGAATGCACTGCTCTGTTATATGCAAACTCTACATGTGGTAAACAATCCTCCCATGTCCTAATGTTACTCTTAATGATGGCACGCAAAAGAGTAGACAATGTCCTATTGACTGATTCAGTTTGACCATCATTTTGGGGATGACAAGTAGTTGAAAACAATAGCTTAGTTCCCAACTTTCCCCACAGAGTTTTCCAGAAGTAGCTAAGGAACTTAGTATCTCTATCAGAAACTATAGTCCTAGGCATACCTGTGCCAAACGAGCACTTCTTATGGTTAGCATACAGATTTTCTTTTCTAAGCACATCTAGAACTTGTTTCAAGTGGTTAACATGTTCTTTCATGGTCTTGCTGTAAATCAGGATATCATCAAAGTAAACAACTACAAATCGTCCTATCAAAGCTCTCAAGACATGATTCATTAATCTCATGAAAGTACTAGGTGCGTTAGTAAGCCCAAAAGGCATCACAAGCCATTCATACAATCCTAGCTTAGTTTTAAAGGCAGTTTTCCACTCATCTCCTTCTTTCATTCTAATCTGGTGGTAACCACTCTTTAAATCAATTTTAGAAAAGACACATGAACCATGTAACTCATCTAGCATATCATCTAAGCGAGGAATAGGATGTCTGTACTTAACTGTTATGTTGTTGATGGCTCTGCAGTCCACACACATCCTCCAACTTCCATCTTTTTTTTTGCACCAAGAGGACAGGTACAGCACAAGGACTCATACTCTCCCTGATATGTCCCTTCTCCATTAGCTCATTGACTTGTTTCTGAAGCTCCTTAGTCTCCACAGGGTTGGTCCTGTATGCTGGACGGTTTGGTAAAGTAGCTCCTGGTACAAAGTCAATCTGGTGCTCTATTCCCCTAATAGGCGGCAGACCTATGGGATTGTCCTCTGGGAACACATCTCTATACTCCTGCAAAAGACTCTCAATCTCCTCTGGAATCGCAGGAGCAGGGTTAGTAGTAGAGCTCAACAATTCTTTATAAACCACTAGTATAAAATTTGATTGTTCAATCACAGCAGTTTTGATATCTTTAGCGGTAGCAAAGAGGTTGAGTTTACTTACCTGGCTGGTCTCTTCAAGAAGCAAGGACTTGCTGGCGGCCTTGGACTCTCCTCTCTTCATTTTGAGATGCATCTGATCCTGGTGTACCTCCTGAGGGGTCATTGGCGCCAGGGTAACTTGTTTATCCTTATGGATAAAAGTGTATCTGTTGGTAAAGCCATCATGTACTGATCTCTTATCATACTGCCATGGACGTCCAAGAAGGATGTGGCTAGCTTCCAGGGGTGCTACATCACAAGTGATCTCATCCTGGTACTTTCCCACTGATAGCAATACCTTCACTTGCTTGGTGATATTTAATCCTCCCTCATCATTGATCCATTGCAAGAGATATGGCTTAGGATGCTTGAACACTTGAAGACCCAACTTCTCCACCAACTCAGCACTTGCTACATTAGTACAACTTCCTCCATCAATGATCAAGCTACAAACCTTTTCTTGAATCAAGCATCTGGTGTGAAACAAGTTTTCCCTTTGCTCATCTTCTTTGGTTTTAGGTTGAGCATTGAGAAGTCTCCTGGTGACCAATAGCTCTCCACGGACAGGGTACTCCACGCCTTCCTCATCAGACTCTTGGCCGGCGTCCTCCTCTTCAGATATCACCTCCCCGTCGGCTAAGATAGTCATCACCTTCTTGTTGGTGCACTCATTAGCATAGTGACCAAGGCCATGACACTTGAAACACTTAATGTTCCTGGTCTTAGTAGGTGTGGCTACTCCTTTACCCTTGTCATCTCTCTTGGTCTCCACTGAAGAAGAACCTTCTTTGGACTTATCCCCTGGCTTATCTTCCTTGGAGTAGGCCGGTTTTGAAGCAGGAGTGTATGAAGACCGGGTAGAGCTCTTCCTCTTGTTCTTCTGCTCAATCAAAATAGCCTTATGTAGCAGTTCATCCATGTCCTCATACTCTTGTAGCTCCAACCTATCTTGTATATCCCTGTTAAGACCTCCTTGGAATCTAGCCATAGTAGCTTCTACTTCTTCTTCTAAGTCAGCTTTCAGCATGAGTGTTTCCATCTCCTGATGATAGTCCTCTACACTCTTAGATCCTTGAGAAAGCCTTCTCAACTTCTGGTGTAGATCCCTTCCATAGTGATTAGGAACAAATCTCTTCTTCATCACAGTTTTCATCTCAAACCAGGAAGCTACCTGAGGCTCTCCATTGCGTCTCCTGGTAGTAGCAATCTGATCCCACCAGCTGATAGCATAACCACAGAATTCAGTAGCTGCTAGTCTCACTTTTCTCTCCTCAGTGATGAACTGTTGGCAATTGAAAACCAGTTCAATCTTCTTCTCCCACTCTAAGTAAGCATCAGGATCATTCTTCCCATGGAATGGAGGGATTCTAAGCTTGAGATTGCCTAGGTTATCAGTAGCTGGTCGCCTGCGGTTGTGATTTCAACCATGATGACTAGCCTGAGATCCATCATCACTTTCATCAGCTGAATCTTCTTGATAATGTTCTCCATAAATCCCACGACCCCTAAGCTCAACTCGTTGCCCTCTTATAGGTCCAATGCGTGCTCTCTGAGCTCCAGCAGCAACCGCGTCCCTCTCTTGCCCTGCATTATCACCAGGTAAAGTTTCATTAGCTTGTTGAGCACGGTTGTAAGTATTTTGCATTCTTCTGGTTATCTCAGCTATCATAGCCTCAAATTGAACTTGGTTGAGGTTGATTTGCTGGACAGCCGGTTCTCCTGAACTCTCAGGTTGCTTTCCATCTCGCCTCTCTTCACTCATTGTTCCTGAAATAGTTAGAGAAAACACAAAGCCAGGAACGGAATGATCTCTCTCTCACTCAAGTTTTCAAATCGCCAAGTCTCAGCTCTTCCCACAAGTTCAGTTGAAAAACAAAGTTCTACACTTAAGATCTAGAACTAAAACCCCAATGAATCAGATAGAAAGTATTAAGAGATTTAGGCACCAGCTGACTTTACCACCCTGAGCTGGATTTCTCTTCAGCTAGCTGGATTACTCTTCAGCTATATATATATATTTTTTTTTATTTGGATCAGAGATCTCTTTTCTTTTCTTTTCTTTTTTTTTTTTTGATTTGCAGGGTTGGCTCAGCTGGCTTACAACAGATAGAAAGATAAGAGAAGTGTTTGATGGAATGAATGATCTGAGTAGTCAAATCGCAAACCCTAACCTTCAAGTGGCTCTGATACCACTTGGTGCAGCCTGGGTATGGCGTAAACTCTGGATCACTTGAAGGTGGATGGATAGAGGGTGTTCTAAGAGGCTACTAGCTCTCCTTTGAACTATGAACGTCTCCCTGAGCCTGTGGGTTGGCGCCAAGGATGGTTTGCTACTCAAAGACACAAGATCACCTTGTATTGTCTAAGATGGGATTCACAGAAATTCCTTCCTTTAAGTGAGATCAATGTTCTAGAGCTGAACAGAGAAAGCTAGAGACAAGACAACAAAGTTGACTGAATAATTCTTAGATTGAAAGTTGAGAAAACAAAGCTGCGTCCCCCATGTTCTTAAAGGTAAAATCGAAAACCCTAATAATAAACCAAGGTGGTTTAATTCTAATTCTAATCCTAATTGTCTTTGGTTTAAATTAAATGAAAGCCCAATAACCGAAGCCCTTACAAAGTAATTAAATTAAACCAACAAGCTGGTTTATCTTGATCTCCTTGCCTTGAACCAAGGCCCACGGTCTTGGCTAACTCCTGGAGCCTCTCCTCTTGTGCTCTCAGTCTTGATCTAGTAACTGGTCCACTCCACACACTGGCTGGCTCACATGGTATCTCACTCTGGTTCCGGTTCTCTTCAGTATCCTCAGCTTCACACCTCTCTTCTACGGCAGTCTCATCACTTGGCTCATCCTCATCAGTCTCGCTCAGCTCCTCTTCTATGTCTCCGGTCATGGCTACACCACCTGATTTGAAAGTGGGATAGCTTCTTCATCCTAACTCCTATGAGATTTATTCGACTTCCTGGTGATTATCCACTACTTTATGTATCAAAATCAAGCTTCTTACATCGCGATTCATCCCGGTTTGATTAGAATGACAAAGAAGCTGTCATATTCCCAAACAGGAAAACTGGGATCACCTGATTTGAAAGTGGGATAGCTTCTTCATCCTAACTCCTATGAGATTTATTCGACTTCCTGGTGATTCTCCACTACTTTATGTATCAAAATCAAGCTTCTTACATCGCGATTCATCCTGGTTTGATTAGAATGACAAAGAAGCTGTCATATTTCCAAACAGGAAAACTGGGATCACCTGATTTGAAAGTGGGATAGCTTCTTCATCCTAACTCCTATGAGATTTATTCAGCTTCTTGGTGATTCTCCACTACTTTATGTTTCAAAATCAAGCTTCTTACATCGCGATTCATCCTGGTTTGATTAGAATGACAAAGAAGCTGTCATATTCCCAAACAAAAAAACTGGGATCACCTGATTTGAAAGTGGGATAGCTTCTTCAACCTAACTCCTATGAGATTTATTCAGCTTCCTGGTGATTCTCCACTACTTTATGTTTCAAAATCAAGCTTCTTACATCGCGATTCATCCTGGTTTGATTAGAATGACAAAGAAGCTGTCATATTCCCAAACAGGAAAACTGGGATCACCTGATTTGAAAGTGGGATAGTTTCTTCATCCTAACTCCTATGATATTTATTCGACTTCCTGGTGATTCTCCACTACTTTATGTATCAAAATCAAGCTTCTTACATCGCAATTCATCCTGGTTTGATTAGAATGACAAAGAAGCTGTCATATTCCCAAACAGGAAAACTGGGATCACCTGATTTGAAAGTGGGATAGCTTCATTATCCTAACTCCTATGAGATTTATTCAGCTTCCTGATGATTCTCCACTACTTTATGTATCAAAATCAAGCTTCTTACATCGCGATTCATCCTGGTTTGATTAGAGTGACAAAGAAGCTGTCATATTCCCAAACAGGAAAACTGGGATCACCTGATTTGAAAGTGGGATAGCTTCTTCATCCTAACTCCTATGAGATTTATTCAGCTTCTTGGTGATTCTCCACTACTTTATGTTTCAAAATCAAGCTTCTCACATCGCGATTCATCCTGGTTTGATTAGAATGACAAAGAAGCTGTCATATTCCCAAACAAGAAAACTGGGATCACCTGATTTGAAAGTGGGATAGCTTCTTCATCCTAACTCCTATGAGATTTATTCAGCTTCCTGGTGATTCTCCACTACTTTATGTATCAAAATCAAGCTTCTTACATCTCGATTCTGTTAAGAAGAGGTCAGTATATGAGAAGCTAAGGAGATGAGGAAAGGATGATCTAAGGGAGAGTGAAGGCAAGCTGAAGTAAGCATCCGTACAAGGCCGTACATGAGCCGTACAAGGCCGTACAGGTTGAGAGAGTAACTCGGCCAAAGGTGAAACAAAGTTACCTAAGTAACTTTGTGAGATGAGAAGGAGTCTTGCCTTGCTACCAAAGACATCAAGACCGTTGAATGGGAAGAAGGGGAGCGCATGACAGCCTGTCCAAGGCTGGCAAAAGCTAAAGCAACCTTATCCTTAAGAGGAGAGCTAATTGGAGCATTTGAATTAAAGCAAAAGATTATCCTTTGTAATAGTGGCTTATCCTAAACCCTAGTCGCCTAAGCTACCTCTCTATATATTGTGAACTCTTCTCATTAATGAAAGTTAGACAGTTCTGATTATCTTTGCCTCCATGGCTTATTCTTAGTCTCGATCTCTTATCTTACTCTCTACACTTAGTTCTTCTCTAATCTCTCTTAAACACTCAGATTACTCTTCATTACTCTAAAATTCATATGGTATCAGAGCCAGGTTCGTGAGAATCTGAGTTCTTGTTGAGGTTTGTATCAAGACAAAGGATAGAAGCTAGGAGCTGGGCGTTGAAGATTCAAGCTTCAAGTCTTCTCCGGTTGTGTTTCTAGTCTTGTTGGTGTGATTACTACTCTCAGTCCAAGATTTAGCAAGCTGTTTATGTCCAGCTGCTTCAAGATGGATAGTGGGATGAAGATGAAGGTGGCGGTAGTGTTCAAGGGGAACAACTACCTAGTGTGGTCACGGATGGTGAAGACCGCAGTTGGGAGCAAAGGCTTGTGGGGACACATTACTTCTGGAACGGCCCCAAAGCCGGTTGCTCAAGAAGAAGACAAGGATGAGACAGCAAAGGATCCATTTGAGAGGTGGGAGCAGGAAGACATGATGGTGATGTCAGTTTTTCATGCTTCCTTAGAGCCGGCGATTCTGGATGCATACTGCTACTGTGAGACAGCAAAGGAGTTGTGGGATACCTTAAAGAGGGTGTATGGAAACACATCCAACCTGAGTAGAGTCTTTGAGGTAAAGCAAGAGATCAACAACTTGACTCAAGAAGACATGGAGTTTACCAAGCACCTAGGAAGGTTCAGGTCACTCTGGTCCGAGCTAGAGATGTTGAGGCCAAGCACGGTTGATCCCAGTGAGCTAATCAAGAGGCGTGAGCAGGACAAGGTCTTTGGACTGCTCTTGACACTGAATCCGGCATACAGTGGGCTGATACAACACATGCTGAGAGATGATACTCTACCTGACTTGGAGGAAGTGTGTTCTAGGATTCAGAAAGAGCAAGGGTCATTTGGGTTGTTTGGGAAGAAGGGGGAGTTGTCTTTAGCTAACCAAGCCGCACAAGCTAAGCAAGGAGAGACTCCACAAGCTAACAGAGCTACGAATGGGAAGTTTGAGGATAGGAGGTTCAATGGGAGCTGTGATCATTGCAAGAAGCAAGGCCACAAGAAGAGCCAGTGTTGGATACTCCACCCACACCTCAAACCGGCAAAGTTCATGAAGGAAAGGGAAGCTAGAGCTCACATGTCTGACGGGTCAAGTGATGTGGGTACTAGCAAGGCTCAAGAAGGTGGTACAAGTGATGGCGAGTCTCTGGTGGCGTACATGGTGTTGACTTGAAGAAAAGAAATGGAGTGGTGAAGTGTTGAGTTGAGATTGAGTCTTGAGCAAGAATAGGGCAAGACCTCCGGAGATTGTCTATGAAGACTTTAGGAGTGTCTGAAGGTGTCAAGAAGTGCTCATATGGCTGTGCAAAGATAGGGCCAAGTCCAGGAGGGACTTAGAAGTGTGTTTGGGAGCAAATGGGCGAGTGTGCATACTTAGGGCGAGGCAGTACGGATGGTACGGACCTGTACGGATCCGTACGGACCGAGACAACCCGAGGAAACACAACTTGGCCATTTGAGATGTTTTGAGGTGGTGCAAAGTCCGGGACAAGATGTGCAAGCTTAGGGCGTGATCAGAACATGTCCGGGAGACTTTGTGCATACTTAGGGCTGATAAAAAAAGAAGTCTGGTCGTGAAGCATCAAAAGGGAATCAAGAAGATCTTTTGTGGAGGCAAGCGGCCAATGAGAGCAAAGATGGAGCTGATTGGTTACTTTGGAGGATGGACAGGCTGGCTTTGGCTGTAAAGCCAAAGGGAGCCACGACCATGAACATGGTCTGAATGAAGGCTTGATACATGGGAGCCTATAAGGAGCCAATGGGAGAACAGCCTTCTCTTTGACCAGTTTGAATCAACCAATCAGATATCATATAGCTCTCATCCAATCAAGACATTTCACACAGATTGCAATCTCAACTCTTCATCCTAGCCATCCATTTATATTCAGTCATTTCTATCAATTAGATTTAGGTTTATGAGACTACAAAGTTGTAAACCTTATAAAAGGAGGTGTGTGGCGATTTTGTAAACCCTTAAGGGAGTTTGGGGGATTTCCCCTCTCCACTTCATAATGAAATGTGTTCTTGAATCAGATTCTCTTTAATCTCTCCCTTTCTTATACTCTTAATCTCTCAAAGTCTCTTGTTTCTGATTTAAGTAAACACATAAACACTCTTATAAACTCTCTCTCTAAAATCACCTAAAACAAACTCTAATCTTCTCAGCTTGCTCCATTGGAGCTTATACACACACACAACCTGAGATCTCTGAAAATCTCATATGGTATCAGAGCCAGGTTCATGTGAACTTGGCTCTTTCTTCCGCTGAAGCTCCAAGCTCTCCCCATGTCGTTTGAAGCAAGAAGAAGCTGTCTGTTCTATCCGGCTGTTCAACACCTCAAGAGGCAGGCGTGTTTATCCTGGAGTCCAGAAGCTGTCTGCTGCTGTTCCTCATCATCCCATGTCGCCCTTGAAGAAAGAAGATCCAAGGAAACAAAGGCAATGGAGCGGATTAGCTACCCTCTCTAACAAAGCCAGTTCCGGGTTCTTGCTATTCAAAGTCCAAGAAGAAGTTTCTCAAGAAGAAAGCTTGCTGCTTGTACTGGTGTGGCGTGTACAACATGGAGAAAGGTGGGAGCTAAGACATGGTGGTTCAAAAGGAAAGGTCCATGGAAGATGGAGGCGTTGGAGTGCACACTAACAACTCAGAATCTGTCCAATGGAATCAAGGATCTATACAAAGGTCCTTGGCTGTAAGAAAGTTCTTTCCTTTTGTATAAAGCTTGAGTATATTGACAGGTTGTGTTGTGATTGAAAACTTGTGGATGTTTAAAGATTGCTAGATATGAAATGTTTAGAATCTGTCCCAAGATACTAGAGAGTTGTGAATGGTGATTGAGAGTTGAAAAGCTTGCCTCGGTTCTATAATGATTGTATAGGATGCTAGATGAGTCTGATCCTGTTTACTTTCATTGATTGAAACCGAGTAGTATAATAAAGCTTAGAGTGTTGTTGCTGCCTTAGGTTGATGCACTTGGATTCAAGTCTAAGATGCAGTTAAGGCAGAAGTTAAAATTGCCTAAGTGTCTTGTAATGAATCTGTAGGATCATACTAGAACTTAGAGAGCTAAGCTTGCAATGATTTGAAACTTGGGTGTCTTGTTTGATCTTGCATTGCTTTAGTGAGACATTGGTGTTCAAGCTTGATGTGGAATCAAGGACTGACCCAATGCACCTTAGTGTCTTATCTTTGCTGGAGTTTGAGTGATGTTTCAGGTACATGAGGAGTGTTCTTTGTCCATCACTAATCCGAGTAGAAGAGGAAGACTTTGCCATTGATAAAGCAATGGAGAAAGACTTGTGTGTATGGCCGGTTAAGATAGCGCAGCTAGTGATAGTGATGTGCTCCTGGTTCATGGAGACACACATGTAAAGGTCATCACCTAAGTCTTGGGGAGACTGATGACCTGAAGGCATTGGAGCTGAAGGCAAAGGCAGATCGGTTGGCTTAAGCGCAGCTGTAGGCAGTGATGCGCTCCCGGTTTGAAGTCTCATTGAGGCTCACTTCAAGCTTGCACCTATACTGAGTCAAGCTTGAGGTGGGGATTCAAGTGAGCCACCAGAAGATCCTCTAAGCTCAATGACCTGGTTCCTCAAGGCCATTGCAAGCTGATCATGTGTAGATGCAGCCGAAGTAGAGTGAAGAAGAAAGCAACTCAATGAGCTTCTAATGAGAAGTACTTGGAGAGTAAGCTGAGGTATCTCCTCAGTGCAATGGTGGTTAAGTGGGGAAGTAAGCATCAAGTCTGAAGAAGATGGAGGTGTTCCCACAAGGTTGTTCATGAAGCTTAGTATGCGCTCACCTTCAAGCTCGGACCTTCCCTATACTCGGTCTCAAGCTTGAGGGGGAGTGTTAGTGAGCTTGTGTGATGAAAGGAGAAGCTGTTAAGCTTAGCAAGTGAGGACTCAAGTGGCGAAATGAAGAGACCACTCCTCACCATCTTAAACAAGGGAGTAAACCTGAACTTATCTCTTTAAATATATACATGATAGGTTTATCTCTTGAGGACTGATACACTTGTGGAATGTTGTATCAGGTACTTGGATACTCAATGAGCAGGAGCTAGGCGTGTCTTACCTGATGGAGATGGCAAGAAGCCACGAGAGAAGGGAAAACTCAGGCCGGTCCAAAGAAGAGTTCCAAGAAGTGTTGGTGGTGTGCAATGAACTGATGATCAACATTGCATCACGAGAAGAGGCCATGATCCAGAGTCTTTGTGTCCCTTACATTGCTGGTAAGGCACAAAGACTCACTGGCCAATCCCTAGGCCTTGGAGGCTTTACTCTTTTTCCCTCATCAAGGTTTTGTCCCAAAGGGTTTTCCTTGGTGAGGTTTTTAATGAGGAAGTTCTTCAAGGTTCCAAGCTTGACTTAGGATCAGCTAAAGTCAAGCTTGAGGGGGAGTGTTGACTTGAAGAAAAGAAATGGAGTGGTGAAGTGTTGAGTTGAGATTGAGTCTTGAGCAAGAATAGGGCAAGACCTCCGGAGATTGTCTATGAAGACTTTAGGAGTGTCTGAAGGTGTCAAGAAGTGCTCATATGGCTGTGCAAAGATAGGGCCAAGTCCAGGAGGGACTTAGAAGTGTGTTTGGGAGCAAATGGGCGAGTGTGCATACTTAGGGCGAGGCAGTACGGATGGTACGGACCGAGACAACCCGAGGAAACACAACTTGGCAATTTGAGATGTTTTGAGGTGGTGCAAAGTCCGGGACAAGATGTGCAAGCTTAGGGCGTGATCAGAACATGTCCGGGAGACTTTGTGCATACTTAGGGCTGATAAAAAAAGAAGTCTGGTCGTGAAGCATCAAAAGGGAATCAAGAAGATCCTTTGTGGAGGCAAGCGGCCAATGAGAGCAAAGATGGAGCTGATTGGTTACTTTGGAGGATAGACAGGCTGGCTTTGGCTGTAAAGCCAAAGGGAGCCACGACCATGAACATGGTCTGAATGAAGGCTTGATACATGGGAGCCTATAAGGAGCCAATGGGAGAACAGCCTTACCTTTGACCAGTTTGAATCAACCAATCAGATATCATATAGCTCTCATCCAATCAAGACATTTCACACAGATTGCAATCTCAACTCTTCATCCTAGCCATCCATTTATATTCAGTCATTTCTATCCATTAGATTTAGGTTTATGAGACTACAAAGTTGTAAACCTTATAAAAGGAGGTGTGTGGCGATTTTGTAAACCCTTAAGGGAGTTTGGGGGATTTCCCCTCTCCACTTCATAATGAAATGTGTTCTTGAATCAGATTCTCTTTAATCTCTCCCTTTCTTATACTCTTAATCTCTCAAAGTCTCTTGTTTCTGATTTAAGTAAACACATAAACACTCTTATAAACTCTCTCTCTAAAATCACCTAAAACAAACTCTAATCTTCTCAGCTTGCTCCATTGGAGCTTATACACACACACAACCTGAGATCTCTGAAAATCTCATACATGGGAGCTCCTAGCAGCCGCAACAATGTGTAGAGATGAGGAGTGTTAAGTGAAGAATGAAGATGAGGGTTAAGTAGAATGAAGAGGAGAAAGGATAGGAAGGTTTGGGAGCTTTGAGATCAGCCAGTCCGTACAAGGCCGTACATGGCCGTACAGTCCGTACAAGATAGGATCGACCAAAGCTCAACCAAACCTTACCATAAGTTATCCGAGTTACTTAAGTGAAAGAGGAGAAGTTACCTTAGCCTTTGTGGGATGGATCAGACCGTTGAAAGGATAAGGGAGTCTTGGACAGGCTGGCACAGCTGGAAAAGCAAAAGCAAAAGGCATGAGCCAGCTAAGGAAGGCTCACACGCGCAGCTCACATCATTGGATGGTTTTGAAATGGTCATTGACTCCACATGCTTACCTTATCCTCTTGTTTACGAAAACCCTACTTATGTCTTCATATAAATATGTAACCTCACTCATTAATAAGATTAAGCAATTCATTTGAGTCTTTCTCTTAGTCTTTAGTCTCCATGATCTCTTATTAGTCTCTTAAACTCTTTCTAGACTCTTATCTTCTCCAAATCCATTCTAATCTTTCCTAAATACTCAGATTACTCTAAACATTACTAAAAGTCATATGGTATCAGAGCCAGGTTCGTGAGAACCTGAGTTCGTGGTTGACTCTTTGAGGTTTCAAGATTGAACCTTTAAAGAGTTTGGTTGGTGTTCTTGTGTTCTTGGGAGGTTCTGGGTATTGTCCGAGTTCAAAGACGAGTTTTTTAGTGTGTTGTTGAAGCTGTGAGGTTGAAGACCGAGGCAGTGTGTGTTCTTACAAGTCTTCTAACTCAAGATCCAGTTTGTGAAGTCTAGAGAAGTCATAGTTCATCATGGAGAGTGGTATGAACATGAACATGAAGGTAGCGGTTTGCTTCAAGGGAACCAACTACTTGGTGTGGTCTCGGATGGTGAGAACCACGGTGGGAAGCAAAGGGCTTTGGAAGCACATCACGCCAGGAGAAGCTCCAAAGCTCATCACCCAAGGAGAAACTGAAGGAGAAGCCGCAAGCAAAGCGGAAGAGAAGTGGCATCAGGAGGACATGTTGGTGATGTCAGTGCTGCATGCTTCACTTGAGCCGGCGATTCTAGATGCATACAGCTACTGTGAATCTGCTAAAGAGCTGTGGGATACTTTGAAGAAGGTGTATGGGAATACATCAAACCTGAGCCGTGTGTTTGAGGTGAAGCAGGCTATAAACAACTTGGTACAAGAGGATATGGAGTTCACCAAGCATCTAGGGAGGTTCAGAACACTCTGGTCCGAGCTGGAGATGTTAAGGCCAAGCACTACAGACGCAGAAGAGCTCAACAAAAGGAGAGAGCAAGACAAGGTCTTTGGGCTACTCCTCACCATGAATCCGGCTTACAATGGGCTCATCCAACACTTGCTTAGAGAGGACACACTACCTGATCTTGAAGAAGTGTGTGCAAGGATTCAGAAGGAACAAGGCTCCATTGGGTTGTTTGGGAAGAAAGGAGAGCTATCTCTTGTGAATCAAGCAACTCAAGAGGAAGGAGGGGAAGCTCCACAAGCACACAAGGCTGCGCATGGGAAGTATGATGAGAGGAGGTTCAATGGGAACTGTGATCACTGCAAGAAGCATGGCCACAAGAAGAGCCAATGCTGGATACTCCATCCCCATCTCAAGCCGGCAAAATTTATGAAGGACAGAGAGGCAAGGGCTAATGTCTCAGATGGAGCAAGCGCAAGTGGAGCAGGTACCAGCAAAGGGAAGGAAATAGATGGACGTGAAGCAGGTGATGGGAAGTCTCTTGTAGCCTACACTGGAGCCCCAAGCAACCGTGGGAACCATGATCAAGAGTATCTGAGGAAATCCGACCTGGATGCTCTCATTAAGCTCTTCAAGGAGAATGGAAACACTTTTGGGTATTCCTTTGGTGCTAGGGCAATAGAGAATGATGAGAATCTAACTAAAACTGATAGGATGCATGAAAGTGTGATAGATATGATAAACCAATCTAGAACGGCTAGTTTTGCTAGAAATGATCATGCATTCAAACCATCTAGTATCCTTGCTCATATTGCTAGTTCACATACCATTAAGCCATTAGTAGTTGATTCTGGTGCATCTCATCATATGATAAGTGACACTAGTTTGATTAAAAACATTGTACCAATGAATGGTAATGTGATGATAGCCAATGGAGATAAGATACCTATTAGAGGAATAGGAAGTCTTAAACTGTTTGATAAGGAAACTAAAGCCTTTTATATGCCTGAATTTACTTCAAACTTGTTATCTGTTAAGAAATGTGCTACTGATTTGCAATGCAATGTCATATTCAGTCCTAATGATGTGAAGTTTCAGGATATTAAAAGCAGCAAGATGATTGGAAAGGGAGTGACTAAAGGAGAATTGTATTTACTTGAAGATCTTGCTCCTGTTTCTAGTTATAGCTGCTCGTTTACTTCTGTTTCTGGTTCTAGTTTAAGTAAAAATGCATTGTGGCATGCTAGATTAGGACACCCTCATAATAAGGCTTTAAAACTGATGTTGCCAGGTGTTTCCTTTGAGAATAATGATTGTGAAGCTTGCATTTTAGGCAAGCATTGTAAGACTGTCTTTACTAAATCAACTACTGTTTATGAGAAGTGTTTTGATTTGATTCATTCTGATGTTTGGACTGCTCCTTGCTTATCTAGAGACAATCAAAAGTATTATGTAACTTTCATTGATGAAAAATCCAAATACACCTGGTTAACTTTAATTCCAACCAAAGATAGGGTACTTGATGCATTTAAGAACTTTCAATCCTATGTGACTAACCATTATAATGCCAAGATAAAGATTTTCAGGTCAGATAATGGAGGAGAGTACACGGGACAAGCATTCAAGCTCCACCTATCTCAGCATGGATTCTACATCAGACAAGCTGTCCCTATACTCCACAACAGAATGGTGTGGCTGAGAGAAAGAATAGGCATCTGATGGAAGTGGCCAGGTCCATGATGTTTCAATCCAATGTCCCTAAGAAGTTCTGGAGTGATGCGGTCACTACAGCTTGTTATCTCATCAACAGAACACCAACTCTGATTCTGCAAGGGTTATCACCATTTGAGGTATTGAACCAGTACAAGCCCTCATTGGAACATATGAAGATCTTTGGGTGTTTGTGTTTTGTGATGGTACCGGGAGAATTAAGAAACAAGCTTGAAGCTAGGAGCTCCAAGGCAATGTTTATTGGATACTCATCAAGTCAGAAAGGATACAAGTGCTATGATCCTAACACAAGGAGAGTGTTAGTATCTAGAGAAGTGAAGTTTGTGGAAGAAAAAGGATATTATGAGGAGCAGATTCAAGAAGACTTGAAAGATCTCACTTCGGATAGAGCTGCAACCTTGAGGATAATACTAGAAGGACTTGGAATCAAGATGGATCAAGAACAGCAAGAAGTGAGAGGCACTACACCAATACCGGATCATCAGACGTCCAATCTTGAGCATGAGGGGGGGAATGGAACAGAAACTCAAACTCAAAGTCATGAAGAGAGTTCTGATTCTCATGATCAAGCTGTGGAGTCAAATGATCAACAAGAAGGAGCTGAATCAAGTCAGCTAAGGGATGAAGGAGCTGAAGCAAGTCAGCCAAGAGAAGAAACATCTGAAACTAGTACACAAGAAGAAGTACAAGACATGGAGTTGCCGGCGCAAGAAGGGCCAGTGTTGAGAAGGAGTACAAGGCTGAGAAAGGATCCTTCCAGTTGGGTAAACACAAGAGTGTACTACAATGCCCAAGCTGTGAAGCATCCTACTCAGGCCGTGTGTTCTTTTGCTCAATATCCAGAAGCACATTGTGCATTCATGGTAAACTTAGATGAGAATCACATTCCAAGAAGCTATGAAGAGGCAATGGAGGATAAGGAATGGAAGGAATCAGTAGGAGCTGAGGCAGGAGCTATGATAAAGAATGATACATGGTATGAGAGTGAACTACCAAAAGGGAAGAAGGCAGTATCTAGTAGATGGATCTTCACAATTAAATACAAGGCTGATGGGCAGATTGAGAGGAAGAAGACTAGATTAGTAGCAAGAGGGTTTACTCAGACATATGGAGAGGATTACATTGAGACATTTGCACCAGTAGCCAAGTTACATACCATTAGAATTGTACTAAGCTTGGCGGTTAACCTTGGATGGGGATTGTGGCAAATGGATGTGAAGAATGCATTCTTACAAGGAGAACTTGAGGATGAAGTCTACATGTATCCTCCACCAGGTCTTGAACATCTAGTGAAGAGAGGGAATGTACTGAGGCTGAAGAAGGCTATCTATGGGTTGAAGCAATCACCAAGAGCTTGGTACAACAAGTTGAGCACAACTCTAAACGGCCGAGGCTTTAAGAAGTCAGAACTAGACCACACTCTCTTTACTCTCACTACTCCCTCAGGTATGGTTGCTCTCCTTGTGTATGTGGATGATATCATTATCACAGGGAGTGATAAGGAAGGTATCAAAGCAACCAAGGAGTTTCTAAAGTCTATGTTTGAGATAAAAGACTTGGGAGAAATGAAATACTTCCTTGGAATTGAGATTTGTAGATCCAAGGAAGGATTGTTCATGTCCCAAAGGAAGTATACACTTGATCTTTTGAAAGGTGCAGGTGCTTATGGAGGCAAGACAGCAAGGATGCCAATGGAGGATGGCTACAAAGTACCAAGAGAGGGGGAGATTGAAGACAGCAAGCCATTTCATGATCCTAAACTCTATAGAAAACTTGTTGGCAAATTGATTTATCTTACCATCACAAGGCCTGATATATGCTTTGCTGTGAATCAGGTGAGTCAACATATGCAGCTTCCCAAGGAACATCATTGGCGTATGGTGGAGAGGCTGCTGATGTATCTGAATGGCTCGCCGGATCAAGGAGTCTGGATGGGGTGCAATGGAAGCACAGAAGTTGTGGGCTATTGTGATGCTGATTGGGCAGGAGATAGAGCTGACAGGAGATCAACTACCGGCTATTGCACATTCATTGGAGGCAACTTGGTGACTTGGAAGAGCAAGAAGCAGAAGGTGGTGTCATGTTCAAGTGCTGAAGCTGAATATAGAGCCATGCTGAAGCTGACAAACGAGTTGGTGTGGATCAAAGGCATCTTGAAGCACTTGGAGATTGAACAAGCCACTCCAATGACAATGCATTGTGACAATCAAGCTGCCATTCACATTGCATCATACTCGGTGTTCCATGAGAGAACCAAGCACATTGAGGTTGATTGCCACAAAGTAAGACAGATGATTGTGCTTGGAGTGATCTTACCTTGCTACACGAGAAGTGAAGATCAGTTGGCTGATGTGTTCACCAAGGCTGCGAGACAAAAGACTATGGAGTCCATTCACATCAGATTGGGACTCATAGATCTTGGGAAGAGAAGGAGCTGATCCCCTTAGCTGTGAGATCTTTACTCTTTTTCCCTCATTAAGGTTTTGTCCCAATGGGTTTTCCTTAGTGAGGTTTTTAATGAGGAAGATCTCATGGCTGTCCAAGCTTAGACTTTCACAAAGTTAAGCTTGAGGGGGAGTGTAGAGATGAGGAGTGTTAAGTGAAGAATGAAGATGAGGGTTAAGTAGAATGAAGAGGAGAAAGGATAGGAAGGTTTGGGAGCTTTGAGATCAGCCAGTCCGTACAAGGCCGTACATGGCCGTACAGTCCGTACAAGATAGGATCGACCAAAGCTCAACCAAACCTTACCATAAGTTATCCGAGTTACTTAAGTGAAAGAGGAGAAGTTACCTTAGCCTTTGTGGGATGGATCAGACCGTTGAAAGGATAAGGGAGTCTTGGACAGGCTGGCACAGCTGGAAAAGCAAAAGCAAAAGGCATGAGCCAGCTAAGGAAGGCTCACACGCGCAGCTCACATCATTGGATGGTTTTGAAATGGTCATTGACTCCACATGCTTACCTTATCCTCTTGTTTACGAAAACCCTACTTATGTCTTCATATAAATATGTAACCTCACTCATTAATAAGATTAAGCAATTCATTTGAGTCTTTAGTCTCCATGATCTCTTATTAGTCTCTTAAACTCTTTCTAGACTCTTATCTTCTCCAAATCCATTCTAATCTTTCCTAAATACTCAGATTACTCTAAACATTACTAAAAGTCATACAATGATCAGGACTTCATAAGGAAGGCTGACATTGATGCACTCATCAAGATGTTCAAGGATAACGGTAACATCTATGGTTATTCTTATGGTGCTTCCATGATTGCTAGGACTGTAGGAGACTTAGATTGCATCACTAGAACTGATAGTATAGCTAGGTCTCTAAGAAATGCAAATAACTACAATGCATATAAGCCATCTAGTATACTCGCTCACCTTGCTAGTAATCAATCAACGAGACCTCTTATTGTAGATTCAGGTGCTTCACATCACATGATTAGTGATACTAAGTTAATTAAGAACATTGTGCCCACTAAGGGTCATGTGATGATTGCAAATGGTGATAAGGTTCCAATTAAAGGAATAGGAACACTTAAACTGTTTAGTAAAGACTCAAAAGCTTTCTATATGCCTGACTTTACTTCAAACTTATTATCTGTCAAGAAATGTGCAACTGACTTGCAATGCAATGTCATATTTAGTCCTAATGATGTGAAGTTTCAGGATATTGAAAGCAGCAAAGTGATTGGAAAAGGAGTAACAAAAGGAGACTTATATTTGCTTGAAGATCTTGCTCCTGTTTCTGATATTAGCTGCTCTTTTACTACTGCTTCTGTTCCTAGTTTAAATAAGAATGCATTGTGGCATGCTAGACTAGGACACCCTCATAATAAGGCTTTAAAACTGATGTTGCCAGGTGTTTCTTTTGAAAACAATGATTGTGAAGCTTGCATTTTAGGCAAGCATTGTAGAACTGTATTTCCAAACTCTTCTACGGTTTATGAGAAGTGCTTTGATCTTATTCACTCTGATGTATGGACTGCTCCTTGTTTATCTAGAGAGAATCATAAGTATTATGTCTCATTCATTGATGAAAAATCTAAATACACCTGGTTAACCTTAATTCCAACTAAAGATAGGGTGCTTGATGCATTTAAAAATTTTCAATCCTATGTAACTAACCATTATCAAGCCAAGATTAAGATTTTCAGGTCAGATAATGGAGGAGAATACATTGGACAAGCTTTCAAGCAACACTTATCTCAGTATGGAATTCTTCATCAAACAAGCTGTCCCTACACTCCACAACAGAATGGTGTGGCTGAGAGGAAGAATAGGCACCTTATGGAAGTTGCAAGATCAATGATGTTCCAAGCTAATGTACCTAAGAAGTTTTGGAGTGATGCAGTAGCCACGGCCTGCTATCTAATCAACAGGACTCCCACACTGATCCTGAAAGGGCAGTCACCATTTGAGGTTCTCAACAAACATAAACCCTCATTAGAACATATAAGGATCTTTGGGTGTTTATGTTATGTTTTGATACCCGTGGAGTTGAGAAACAAGCTTGAAGCTAGGAGTACTAAGGCAATGTTTATTGGCTACTCTACAACTCAAAAGGGATACAAGTGTTATAATCCAGACACAAGAAGGGTGCTGGTATCAAGGGATGTGAAGTTTGTTGAAGAGAGAGAGGATATTATGAGGAACAAAACAAAGAAGACTTGAAGGATCTTACATCGGAGAGAGCCACTACCTTGCGGATCATCTTAGAAAGTATTGGAGTCAAGGTGAGACAAGATCAGCAAGGATCTGGCAGTAACCCAGGATCTCAACCACCAAATGGTGGACGTTCAGCAACTCCCACTTCTGATCATGGGGGGAAAGGAGTGAACCAGAGACAACTCAAGAGAGTAGTGGAGCATCTGGTACACATGATCAAGATGTGGAAGTAAGTGAACAGCAAGATGGAGCTGAAGCAAGTCAGCTAGGAGAAGAAGAGGCAGTTGAAGTGTCTACTTCTGTACCACAAGAAAGTGGAGAAGAATCACAAGTGGAAGTGGAACAACCGGAACCAGCATTGAGAAGAAGCACACGGATTAGGAGAGATGCTTCCAACTGGGTAAGCACGAGAGTGTACTACAATGCCCAGGCTGTGGAGCATCTTTCTCAAGCTGTGTGTTCCTTTGCTCAATACCCTGAAGAACATTGTGCTTTTATGGTAAACTTGGATGAAAACTACATACCAAGAAGCTATGAAGAGGCAATGATGGATAAAGAGTGGAAGGAATCAGTTGGAGCTGAGGCAGGAGCTATGATCAAGAATGATACATGGTATGAGAGTGAGTTACCAAAAGGGAAGAAGGCGGTGACTAGTAGATGGATCTTCACAATCAAGTATAAGGCTGATGGAAAGGTGGAGAGGAAGAAGTCAAGATTGGTTGCAAGAGGCTTTACTCAAACTTATGGAGAAGATTACATTGAGACCTTTGCACCAGTAGCTAAACTTCACACAATCCGGATTGTCTTAAGCTTAGCTGTGAACCTTGGATGGGGCTTATGGCAAATGGATGTGAAGAATGCATTTCTACAAGGAGAGCTGGAGGATGAAGTGTATATGCATCCACCTCCAGGCTTGGAACACTTAGTGAAGAGAGGGAATGTGTTGAGACTGAAGAAAGCTATCTATGGACTGAAGCAATCACCAAGAGCTTGGTACAACAAGCTGAGTACTACTCTGAATGGCCGAGGCTTCAAGAAGTCTGAACTAGACCACACCCTCTTCACTCTCACTACTTCCTCAGGTATGATTGCACTCCTTGTGTATGTTGATGATATCATTATCACAGGAAGTGATAAGGAAGGTATCATAGCAACCAAGGAGTTCCTTAAATCCATGTTTGAGATTAAAGACTTGGGAGAAATGAAATACTTTCTTGGAATTGAGATATGTAGATCCAAGGAAGGTTTGTTCATGTCCCAAAGGAAGTATACACTTGATCTTTTGAAAGGTGCAGGTGCTTATGGAGGCAAGACAGCAAGGATGCCTATGGAGGATGGCTACAAAGTCCCACGAGAGGGGGAGATTGAAGACAGCAAACCTTATCAGGATCCTAAACTCTATAGAAAGCTAGTTGGTAAATTGATTTACCTTACCATAACTAGACCTGACATTTGCTTTGCTGTGAATCAGGTGAGTCAACACATGCAAGTGCCTAAGGAACATCATTGGCGCATGGTGGAGAGGATCTTGATGTATCTTAACGGCTCACCTGATCAAGGAGTATGGATGGGTTGCAATGGGAGCACTGAAGTGGTTGGATACTGTGATGCGGATTGGGCTGGTGATAGAGCAGACAGGAGATCAACCACAGGCTATTGCACATTCATTGGAGGCAACTTGGTTACTTGGAAGAGTAAGAAGCAGAAGGTGGTGTCTTGCTCAAGTGCAGAAGCTGAGTATAGAGCTATGCTGAAGCTGACCAACGAGCTGGTGTGGATCAAGGGCATCTTGAAGCATTTGGAGATTGATCAAGCCACGCCAATGACAATGCATTGTGATAACCAAGCTGCCATCCACATTGCCTCCAACTCTGTGTTCCATGAGAGAACCAAGCACATTGAAGTGGATTGTCACAAGGTGAGGCAGATGATCATCTTAGGAGTCATCTTGCCATGCTACACAAGAAGTGAAGATCAGTTAGCGGATGTGTTCACTAAGGCTGCGAGACAGAAGACAATGGAGTCCATTCACATCAGGTTGGGCCTCATTGATCTTGGGAAGAGAAGGAGCTGATCCCCTTTGGCTGTGAGGTCTTTACTCTTTTTCCCTTATCAAGGTTTTATCCCAATGGGTTTTCCTTGGTAAGGTTTTTAATGAGGAAGATCTCATGGCTATCCAAGCTTAGGCTTTCACAAAGCTAAGCTTGAGGGTGAGTGTTAAGAAGAGGTCAGTATATGAGAAGCTAAGGAGATGAGGAAAGGATGATCTAAGGGAGAGTGAAGGCAAGCTGAAGTAAGCATCCGTACAAGGCCGTACATGAGCCGTACAAGGCCGTACAGGTTGAGAGAGTAACTCGGCCAAAGGTGAAACAAAGTTACCTAAGTAACTTTGTGAGATGAGAAGGAGTCTTGCCTTGCTACCAAAGACATCAAGACCGTTGAATGGGAAGAAGGGGAGCGCATGACAGCCTGTCCAAGGCTGGCAAAAGCTAAAGCAACCTTATCCTTAAGAGGAGAGCTAATTGGAGCATTTGAATTAAAGCAAAAGCTTATCCTTTGTAATAGTGGCTTATCCTAAACCCTAGTCGCCTAAGCTACCTCTCTATATATTGTGAACTCTTCTCATTAATGAAAGTTAGACAGTTCTGATTATCTTTGCCTCCATGGCTTATTCTTAGTCTCGATCTCTTATCTTACTCTCTACACTTAGTTCTTCTCTAATCTCTCTTAAACACTCAGATTACTCTTCATTACTCTAAAAGTCATAGATTCATCCTGGTTTGATTAGAATGACAAAGAAGCTGTCATATTCTCAAACAGGAAAACTGGGATCACCTGATTTGAAAGTGGGATAGCTTCTTCATCCTAACTCCTATGAGATTTATTCAGCTTCCAGGTGACTCTCCACTACTTTATGTATCAAAATCAAGTTTCTTACATCGCGATTCATCCTGGTTTGATTAGAATGACAAAGAAGCTGTCATATTCCCAAACAGGAAAACTGGGATCACCTGATTTGAAAGTGGGATAGCTTCTTCATCCTAACTCCTATGAGATTTATTCAGCTTCCTGGTGATTCTCCACTACTTTATGTATCAAAATCAAGCTTCTTACATCGCGATTCATCCTGGTTTGATTAGAATTACAAAGAAGCTGTCCTATTCCCAAACAGGAAAACTGGGATCACCTGATTTGAAAGTGGGATAGCTTCTTCATCCTAACTCCTATGAGATTTATTCAGCTTCCTGGTGATTCTCCACTACTTTATTTTCAAAATCAAGCTTCTTACATCTCGATTCATCCTGGTTTGATTAGAATGACAAAGAAGCTGTCATATTCCCAAACAGGAAAACTGGGATCACCTGATTTGAAAGTGGGATAGCTTCTTCATCCTAACTCCTATGAGATTTATTCAGCTTCCTGGTGATTCTCCACTACTTTATGTTTCAAAATCAAGCTTCTTACATCGCGATTCATCCTGGTTTGATTAGAATAACAAAGAAGCTGTCATATTCCCAAACAGGAAAACTGGGATCACCTGATTTGAAAGTGGGATAGCTTCTTCATCCTAACTCCTATGAGATTTATTCGACTTCCTGGTGATTCTCCACTACTTTATGTATCAAAATCAAGCTTCTTACATCGCGATTCATCCTGGTTTGATTAGAATGACAAGAAGCTGTCATATTCCCAAACAGGAAAACTGGGATCACCTGATTTGAAAGTGGGATAGCTTCTTCATCCTAACTCCTATGAGATTTATTCAGCTTCCGGATGATTCTCCACTACTTTATGTATCAAAATCAAGCTTCTTACATCGCGATTCATCCTGGTTTGATTAGAATGACAAAGAAGCTGTCATATTCCCTATGAGGTTTTCAGAGTACCAGTACTTGAGTGATGTAAGAACAGATGAGAGATTGTTGTATGATGAAGTATGAAGAATAGAAATGAGTTTAAGAGAATCAAAGAGAGTATGGGAGAGACTGAGAGACTAGGAACGTGTATGGGAGATGAGAGAGAGACTTAGTAACAAGATTAAGAGACTTAGTAACCAGAGAATAAGAACCAAGAACAAGTTTATGAAGAAGAGAGACTCTCTCAGTTTACATCATCAAATCGCATACAAGAGGCTTTTATATGCCTTTACATGTCACAAAGACTTAACCTAAATCCTAAGGACAAGAATACAAGATAGATTGAATGGCTAGGATGAGAGAAGAGTGGTCTTTGATGTTCTGGTGATAGCTGGCGACTTTGACTGAATGGAGAGCTCAGATTGCTTCATTTGAATGAAGGGAGGAGATTGGTCTTGCTGTAAAGGTAAAGCACCTTTACCTTTCCAGCTTGCACATACAGCTCACTCTGATCCCTTTGGTATATTCTCCTTGCCTCTCACACTTCAACGGTCACTATAGGAAAGGATAGAATCAGAGTGAACCGCCCTCACATTGCACATCTTGATTTGGGCTGAACCGGATGACTTGGGCGTGTGGAGTGGCCGTACGGTTGATGGTACGGACCTCCTGTCCGTACCACTATCCCTAACTATGCACATTGCCTTATCTCCTTCTTGACTGATCCCAAACACCTTCATGATTCACCCTAGACCGTACAAGGCCGTACTGAACGCCCTATCTTTGCACCACACTTCCATCTTCTCTCTAACTCCTTCACAGCCTTCACATGATCAGTCTAAGTCTTTCCTAGACTTAACTTCACAAGATAACTACTTCAGAACACCTCTGAAGCTTGATTGAACTCTTCTGGACATCTTCTAGAGCTTGCCCTATTGTTGTACAAGCTCTATCTTCTCTTCAGTTCAACACTCCCCCTCAAGCTTGACTTTAGGAGATCCTAAGCCAAGCTTGGAACTCTGAAGAGTCTCCCTCATTAAAAACCTTACAAGGAAAACCCATTGGGACAAAACCTTGCAAGGGAAAAAGAGTAGAGCTCTCCAAAGCCTAGGGATTGGCCAGTGAACTCTTGTGCCTTAGAACCAGTGTGGTTGGACACAAGAAGTTCTGGATCACGGCCTAAACTGGTGCAGCAACTCCACAAGACATTGCGCACTCAACAACTCAGCTTCACCTCTTCATGGAACTGGTTTGAGGTCTCCCCCTCTCAACTGACTTCACAGCCTTCTTAGAGAAGCTAGGAAATGACCAGGTTCTTCTTTGATGAGGCTCAAGCACTTGTACCTGATACATTATCCCAAAGGTGCATCAGTACTTATCAAGAAACATCACACAATCCATTCAATCATTTTAAGTATCATTTCTAGACTTTAGAATTGAAATGATGAATGTATTGAATTGAATTGAGCTTAGGACACTTCCCTTTTGTTTAGATGAGTTCCCACTCGGCCATTGCACCATCTCCATGGCATCACCAGCTTCTTGGAAAGGCAGAATGGATTCATCAGCTTCTCATCAATCACTTCACCATAGAAGCCGCTTTGATCAGTTCACCTTCACCCTTAGACTGCCTAGAATAACTCCGGCTGATGATCCTGTGTAGGAGCCTTTGCAAAGACTTGTTACTGACCATGGATCATATGCATTAAGACTCCCCCTCAAGCTTAGAACCGAGACTAGAAGGAGCTAAGCTTGTGATGATCATATGCATCCCCATGGTCTTATAACTATCAGTCTTTCATGATAGCTTTCTTCTTGTGAGTTTACTCTCTTCCTTAACCAGGAATTAGGGTGTTTGAATCACCATAGAGAGACTCACAAGACACACTTCTCATTGCATAATGACCCATGCTACACTTCCTGTAGTCTTTGGACCGGATATGTCCAATGGTATTATGCAATGGCCATCTCTCATTGCATAATCAATCACACTACACTTCCTGTAGATTATGGACTAGCATGTCCTAGTGATGATATGCAATGGCACAAGACCTTTGTCTCTACATTCTTGGCTGTTGGCGAGTTACATGTATCACTTTCCTTGTGTACCTAACACCACCACAACTCAATGCAAGATCAGATCATCCCATTGGGATCAAACCAAGATAATTCATCCTGTTTGATCACCAATGCCACAGCAATATATAAACCTTGAAACAAGCCAATCAATCAAGGCAAGAACAAGCAGATTTCAATCTCTAAAATGACAATGCAAGCTTTGCCAATACATTGACAATTTAGGCTCATTTTTAAATGCATCAATTCATGAATGCACAATCCTAAAGCATTAACTATATGAATGCAACAGGTTCAATCCATGAGACATATTAAAGCTATGCACAACAGTTTCAATCAAAACCAATGATGCAAGCAACTTAGACAATTTCTAATTGATGCTAGACTTTCATTGATGGATTAAACATAGGCATTAGCATCAGTACACACTCGGATTGAACTTAGACAATATGAGACATGCTTATGTATGCAAAACAGCTTTTCAAACATGATGCAAGCAGTAGAGACATTCTACTCAATTCTACAACACATTCATGATGATTCAAGCTATGGCAACACACAAGACAATGCAATAACAAGACATGAGATTCTGGGACTCTAGACACCACTCACAGCACAATAAATAAAGACACAAGCTCTTATTAAGGGTTAGGAGGTTTGCTTACAAACAAGAGATCCGAGCTGATCTCTTGAACCTCCATGGGCACGGTTCACTTGAACTTGGCAGGTTTGAGGCTTGGATTCAGTATCCAACACCTCTCCTTGGTGTGCCCATCCCTCTTGCAATGCTCACACTTCAGGCCTCTTCTATCCCCCTTCTTGTACACCGGCTTCATGGACTGAGAGCTTCCTTCAGCGTGTGAAGCAAAGGTAAGTGGTTCCTTTGCTCCAAACAATCCGTGTGAGCCCTCCTCCTTTTGGACTTGAGCACACACTTCTTCAAGGGTAGGTAGCTTCTCAGACCTCAGTAGATGTTTGGTGAGGTCGCTGAAAGCGGGACTGAGAGTTAGGAGCAGCCCGAATACTTTATCTTGCTCCCTTCTTTCATTCAACACATCCGGCTCAACTGATTGAGGTCTAAGCATCTCTAGCTCAGACCAAAGGGCTCTGAACTTTCCTAGATGAGTAGTGAACTCCTCTTCTTCTTGGGACATGTTGTTGATAGCCTTCTTGATCTCAAAGACTCGGCTGAGGTTGGACAGGTTCCCATAGATCTTCTTAAGTGTACTCCAAAGCTCTTTAGCACTCTCACAGTAGGAGTAGGCGTCAAGAATGGAAGGATCCAAGGAGCTTTGGAGTATGGAGAGGACAGTGAGGTCTTCTTGTAGCCATCTGTCTTCAGAGACCGGTTTGGAACTTGCTTCACCTTCAGCTTGTGTGGCGACATCTTTGGAGCGGTTTGGAGCATCTGAAATGCAATGGCTCCATAAACCCTTTCCTCCTATGGCTGTCTTGGCTAGGCGTGACCAGAGAAGGTAGTTGGGGCCTTTGAGAGTGACTGGGATGACAATGGCTCTTTTGGACTCCATCTTGAGGCTGGAAAGAGCAAGACTGTCAAGGAACTTCTTCAAAGGCTGGCGCTTGGGAGCTGAGTGAACTGAGCTGAACTGGCGTGAGCTGGAGCTTGTGTTTGTTGCGGAAGTCTTCACCAGGAGTCTGAGCAACCTGGCTCTGATACCATATGAGGTTTTCAGAGTACCAGTACTTGAGTGATGTAAGAACAGATGAGAGATTGTTGTATGATGAAGTATGAAGAATAGAAATGAGTTTAAGAGAATCAAAGAGAGTATGGGAGAGACTGAGAGACTAGGAACGTGTATGGGAGATTAGAGAGAGACTTAGTAACAAGATTAAGAGACTTAGTAACCAGAGAATAAGAACCAAGAACAAGTTTATGAAGAAGAGAGACTCTCTCAGCTTACATCATCAAATCGCATACAAGAGGCTTTTATATGCCTTTACATGTCACAAAGACTTAACCTAAATCCTAAGGACAAGAATACAAGATAGATTGAATGGCTAGGATGAGAGAAGAGTGGTCTTTGATGTTCTGGTGATAGCTGGCGACTTTGACTGAATGGAGAGCTCAGATTGCTTCATTTGAATGAAGGGAGGAGATTGGTCTTGCTGTAAAGGTAAAGCACCTTTACCTTTCCAGCTTGCACATACAGCTCACTCTGATCCCTTTGGTATATTCTCCTTGCCTCTCACACTTCAACGGTCACTATAGGAAAGGATAGAATCAGAGTGAACCGCCCTCACATTGCACATCTTGATTTGGGCTGAACCGGATGACTTGGGCGTGTGGAGTGGCCGTACGGTTGATGGTACGGACCTCCTGTCCGTACCACTATCCCTAACTATGCACATTGCCTTATCTCCTTCTTGACTGATCCCAAACACCTTCATGATTCACCCTAGACCGTACAAGGACGTACTGAACGCCCTATCTTTGCACCACACTTCCATCTTCTCTCTAACTCCTTCACAGCCTTCACATGATCAGTCTAAGTCTTTCCTAGACTTAACTTCACAAGATAACTACTTCAGAACACCTCTGAAGCTTGATTGAACTCTTCTGGACATCTTCTAGAGCTTGCCCTATTGTTGTACAAGCTCTATCTTCTCTTCAGTTCAACATTCCCAAACAGGAAAACTGGGATCACCTGATTTGAAAGTGGGATAGCTTCTTCATCCTAACTCCTATGAGATTTATTCGACTTCCTGGTGATTCTCCACTACTTTATGTATCTAAATCAAGCTTCTTACACCGCGATTCATCCTGGTTTGATTAGAATGACAAAGAAGCTGTCATATTCCCAAACAGGAAAACTGGGATCACCTGATATGAAAGTGGGATAGCTTCTTCATCCTAACTCCTATGAGATTTATTCAGCTTCCGGATGATTCTCCACTACTTTATGTTTCAAAATCAAGCTTCTTACATCGCGATTCGTCCTGGTTTGATTAGAATGACAAAGAAGCTGTCATATTCCCAAACAGGAAATATGGGATCACCTGATTTGAAAGTGGGATAGCTTCTTCATCCTAACTCCTATGAGATTTATTCAGCTTCTTGGTGATTCTCCACTACTTTATGTATCAAAATCAAGCTTCTTACATCGCGATTCATCCTGGTTTGATTAGAATGACAAAGAAGCTGTCATATTCCCAAACAGGAAAACTGGGATCACCTGATTTGAAAGTGGGCTAGCTTCTTCATCCTAACTCCTATGAGATTTATTCGATTTCCTGGTGATTCTCCACTACTTTATGTATCAAAATCAAGCTTCTTACATCGCGATTCATCCTGGTTTGATTAGAATGACAAAGAAGCTGTCATATTCCCAAACAGGAAAACTGGGATCACCTGATTTGAAAGTGGGATAGCTTCTTCATCCTAACTCCTATGAGATTTATTCAGCTTCCTGGTGATTCTCCACTACTTTATGTATCAAAATCAAGCTTCTTACATCGCGATTCATCCTGGTTTGATTAGAATGACAAAGAAGCTTTCATATTCCCAAACAGGAAATATGGGATCACCTGATTTGAAAGTGGGATAGCTTCTTCATCCTAACTCCTATGAGATTTATTCAGCTTCTTGGTGATTCTCCACTACTTTATGTATCAAAATCAAGCTTCTTACATCGCGATTCATCCTGGTTTGATTAGAATGACAAAGAAGCTGTCATATTCCCAAACAGGAAAACTGGGATCACCTGATTTGAAAGTGGGATAGCTTCTTCATCCTAACTCCTATGAGATTTATTCAGCTTCCTGGTGATTCTCCACTACTTTATGTATCAAAATCAAGCTTCTTACATCGCGATTCATCCTGGTTTGATTAGAATGACAAAGAAGCTGTCATATTCCCAAACAAGAAAACTGGGATCACCTGATTTGAAAGTGGGATAGCTTCTTCATCCTAACTCCTATGAGATTTATTCAGCTTCCTGGTGATTCTCCACTACTTTATGTATCAAAATCAAGCTTCTTACATCGCGATTCATCCTGGTTTGATTAGAATGACAAAGAAGCTGTCATATTCCCAAACAGGAAAACTGGGATCACCTGATTTGAAAGTGGGATAGCTTCTTCATCCTAACTCCTATGAGATTTATTCAGCTTCCGGATGATTCTCCACTACTTTATGTATCAAAATCAAGCTTCTTACATCGCGATTCATCCTGGTTTGATTAGAATGACAAAGAAGCTGTCATATTCCCAAACAGGAAAACTGGGATCACCTGATTTGAAAGTGGGATAGCTTCTTCATCCTAACTCCTATGAGATTTATTCAGCTTCCGGTGATTCTCCACTACTTTATGTATCAAAATCAAGCTTCTTACATCGCGATTCATCCTGGTTTGATTAGAATGACAAAGAAGCTGTCATATTCCCAAACAGGAAAACTGGGATCACCTGATTTGAAAGTGGGATAGCTTCTTCATCCTAACTCCTATGAGATTTATTCAGCTTCCTGGTGATTCTCCACTACTTTATGTATCAAAATCAAGCTTCTTACATCGCGATTCATCCTGGTTTGATTAGAATGACAAAGAAGCTGTCATATTCCCAAACAGGAAAACTGGGATCACCTGATTTGAAAGTGGGATAGCTTCTTCATCCTAACTCCTATGAGATTTATTCGCTTCCTGGTGATTCTCCACTACTTTATGTATCAAAATCAAGCTTCTTACATCGCGATTCATCCTGGTTTGATTAGAATGACAAAGAAGCTGTCATATTCCCAAACAGGAAAACTGGGATCACCTGATTTGAAAGTGGGATAGCTTCTTCATCCTAACTCCTATGAGATTTATTCAGCTTCCTGGTGATTCTCCACTACTTTATGTATCAAAATCAAGCTTCTTACATCGCGATTCATCCTGGTTTGATTAGAATGACAAAGAAGCTGTCATATTCCCAAACAGGAAAACTGGGATCACCTGATTTGAAAGTGGGATAGCTTCTTCATCCTAACTCCTATGAGATTTATTCAGCTTCCTGGTGATTCTCCACTACTTTATGTATCAAAATCAAGCTTCTTACATCGCGATTCATCCTGGTTTGATTAGAATGACAAAGAAGCTGTCATATTCCCAAACAGGAAAACTGGGATCACCTGATTTGAAAGTGGGATAGCTTCTTCATCCTAACTCCTATGAGATTTATTCAGCTTCCTGGTGATTCTCCACTACTTTATGTATCAAAATCAAGCTTCTTACATCGCGATTCATCCTGGTTTGATTAGAATGACAAAGAAGCTGTCATATTCCCAAACAGGAAAACTGGGATCACCTGATTTGAAAGTGGGATAGCTTCTTCATCCTAACTCCTATGAGATTTATTCAGCTTCCTGGTGATTCTCCACTACTTTATGTATCAAAATCAAGCTTCTTACATCGCGATTCATCCTGGTTTGATTAGAATGACAAAGAAGCTGTCATATTCCCAAACAGGAAAACTGGGATCACCTGATTTGAAAGTGGGATAGCTTCTTCATCCTAACTCCTATGAGATTTATTCAGCTTCCTGGTGATTCTCCACTACTTTATGTATCAAAATCAAGCTTCTTACATCGCGATTCATCCTGGTTTGATTAGAATGACAAAGAAGCTGTCATATTCCCAAACAGGAAAACTGGGATCACCTGATTTGAAAGTGGGATAGCTTCTTCATCCTAACTCCTATGAGATTTATTCAGCTTCCTGGTGATTCTCCACTACTTTATGTATCAAAATCAAGCTTCTTACATCGCGATTCATCCTGGTTTGATTAGAATGACAAAGAAGCTGTCATATTCCCAAACAGGAAAACTGGGATCACCTGATTTGAAAGTGGGATAGCTTCTTCATCCTAACTCCTATGAGATTTATTCAGCTTCCTGGTGATTCTCCACTACTTTATGTATCAAAATCAAGCTTCTTACATCGCGATTCATCCTGGTTTGATTAGAATGACAAAGAAGCTGTCATATTCCCAAACAGGAAAACTGGGATCACCTGATTTGAAAGTGGGATAGCTTCTTCATCCTAACTCCTATGAGATTTATTCAGCTTCCTGGTGATTCTCCACTACTTTATGTATCAAAATCAAGCTTCTTACATCGCGATTCATCCTGGTTTGATTAGAATGACAAAGAAGCTGTCATATTCCCAAACAGGAAAACTGGGATCACCTGATTTGAAAGTGGGATAGCTTCTTCATCCTAACTCCTATGAGATTTATTCAGCTTCCTGGTGATTCTCCACTACTTTATGTTCAAAATCAAGCTTCTTACATCGCGATTCATCCTGGTTTGATTAGAATGACAAAGAAGCTGTCATATTCCCAAACAGGAAAACTGGGATCACCTGATTTGAAAGTGGGATAGCTTCTTCATCCTAACTCCTATGAGATTTATTCAGCTTCCTGGTGATTCTCCACTACTTTATGTATCAAAATCAAGCTTCTTACATCGCGATTCATCCTGGTTTGATTAGAATGACAAAGAAGCTGTCATATTCCCAAACAGGAAAACTGGGATCACCTGATTTGAAAGTGGGATAGCTTCTTCATCCTAACTCCTATGAGATTTATTCAGCTTCCTGGTGATTCTCCACTACTTTATGTATCAAAATCAAGCTTCTTACATCGCGATTCATCCTGGTTTGATTAGAATGACAAAGAAGCTGTCATATTCCCAAACAGGAAAACTGGGATCACCTGATTTGAAAGTGGGATAGCTTCTTCATCCTAACTCCTATGAGATTTATTCAGCTTCCTGGTGATTCTCCACTACTTTATGTATCAAAATCAAGCTTCTTACATCGCGATTCATCCTGGTTTGATTAGAATGACAAAGAAGCTGTCATATTCCCAAACAGGAAAACTGGGATCACCTGATTTGAAAGTGGGATAGCTTCTTCATCCTAACTCCTATGAGATTTATTCAGCTTCCTGGTGATTCTCCACTACTTTATGTATCAAAATCAAGCTTCTTACATCGCGATTCATCCTGGTTTGATTAGAATGACAAAGAAGCTGTCATATTCCCAAACAGGAAAACTGGGATCACCTGATTTGAAAGTGGGATAGCTTCTTCATCCTAACTCCTATGAGATTTATTCAGCTTCTTGGTGATTCTCCACTACTTTATGTATCAAAATCAAGCTTCTTACATCGCGATTCATCCTGGTTTGATTAGAATGACAAAGAAGCTGTCATATTCCCAAACAGGAAAACTGGGATCACCTGATTTGAAAGTGGGATAGCTTCTTCATCCTAACTCCTATGAGATTTATTCAGCTTCCTGGTGATTCTCCACTACTTTATGTTTCAAAATCAAGCTTCTTACATCGCGATTCATCCTGGTTTGATTAGAATGACAAAGAAGCTGTCATATTCCCAAACAGGAAAACTGGGATCACCTGATTTGAAAGTGGGATAGCTTCTTCATCCTAACTCCTATGAGATTTATTCAGCTTCCGGTGATTCTCCACTACTTTATGTATCAAAATCAAGCTTCTTACATCGCGATTCATCCTGGTTTGATTAGAATGACAAAGAAGCTGTCATATTCCCAAACAGGAAAACTGGGATCACCTGATTTGAAAGTGGATAGCTTCTTCATCCTAACTCCTATGAGATTTATTCAGCTTCCGGTGATTCTCCACTACTTTATGTATCAAAATCAAGCTTCTTACATCGCGATTCATCCTGGTTTGATTAGAATGACAAAGAAGCTGTCATATTCCCAAACAGGAAAACTGGGATCACCTGATTTGAAAGTGGGATAGCTTCTTCATCCTAACTCCTATGAGATTTATTCAGCTTCCGGTGATTCTCCACTACTTTATGTATCAAAATCAAGCTTCTTACATCGCGATTCATCCTGGTTTGATTAGAATGACAAAGAAGCTGTCATATTCCCAAACAGGAAAATGGGATCACCTGATTTGAAAGTGGGATAGCTTCTTCATCCTAACTCCTATGAGATTTATTCAGCTTCCTGGTGATTCTCCACTACTTTATGTATCAAAATCAAGCTTCTTACATCGCGATTCATCCTGGTTTGATTAGAATGACAAAGAAGCTGTCATATTCCCAAACAGGAAAACTGGGATCACCTGATTTGAAAGTGGGATAGCTTCTTCATCCTAACTCCTATGAGATTTATTCGACTTCCTGGTGATTCTCCACTACTTTATGTATCAAAATCAAGCTTCTTACATCGCGATTCATCCTGGTTTGATTAGAATGACAAAGAAGCTGTCATATTCCCAAACAGGAAAACTGGGATCACCTGATTTGAAAGTGGGATAGCTTCTTCATCCTAACTCCTATGAGATTTATTCAGCTTCCTGGTGATTCTCCACTACTTTATGTATCAAAATCAAGCTTCTTACATCGCGATTCATCCTGGTTTGATTAGAATGACAAAGAAGCTGTCATATTCCCAAACAGGAAAACTGGGATCACCTGATTTGAAAGTGGGATAGCTTCTTCATCCTAACTCCTATGAGATTTATTCAGCTTCCTGGTGATTCTCCACTACTTTATGTATCAAAATCAAGCTTCTTACATCGCGATTCATCCTGGTTTGATTAGAATGACAAAGAAGCTGTCATATTCCCAAACAGGAAAACTGGGATCACCTGATTTGAAAGTGGGATAGCTTCTTCATCCTAACTCCTATGAGATTTATTCAGCTTCCTGTGATTCTCCACTACTTTATGTATCAAAATCAAGCTTCTTACATCGCGATTCATCCTGGTTTGATTAGAATGACAAAGAAGCTGTCATATTCCCAAACAGGAAAACTGGGATCACCTGATTTGAAAGTGGGATAGCTTCTTCATCCTAACTCCTATGAGATTTATTCAGCTTCCGGTGATTCTCCACTACTTTATGTATCAAAATCAAGCTTCTTACATCGCGATTCATCCTGGTTTGATTAGAATGACAAAGAAGCTGTCATATTCCCAAACAGGAAAACTGGGATCACCTGATTTGAAAGTGGGATAGCTTCTTCATCCTAACTCCTATGAGATTTATTCAGTTCTCCTGGATGATTCTCCACTACTTATGTATCAAAATCAAGCTTCTTACATCGCGATTCATCCTGGTTTGATTAGAATGACAAAGAAGCTGTCATATTCCCAAACAGGAAAACTGGGATCACCTGATTTGAAAGTGGGATAGCTTCTTCATCCTAACTCCTATGAGATTTATTCAGCTTCCTGGTGATTCTCCACTACTTTATGTATCAAAATCAAGCTTCTTACATCGCGATTCATCCTGGTTTGATTAGAATGACAAAGAAGCTGTCATATTCCCAAACAGGAAAACTGGGATCACCTGATTTGAAAGTGGGAATTAGCTTCTCTCATCCTAACTCCTATGAGATTTATTCGACTTCCTGGTGATTCTCCACTACTTTATGTATCAAAATCAAGCTTCTTACATCGCGATTCATCCTGGTTTGATTAGAATGACAAAGAAGCTGTCATATTCCCAAACAGGAAAACTGGGATCACCTGATTTGAAAGTGGGATAGCTTCTTCATCCTAACTCCTATGAGATTTATTCAGCTTCCTGGTGATTCTCCACTACTTTATGTATCAAATCAAGCTTCTTACATCGCGATTCATCCTGGTTTGATTAGAATGACAAAGCTGTCATATTCCCAAACAGGAAAAGGGATCACCTGATTTGAAAGTGGGATAGCTTCTTCATCCTAACTCCTATGAGATTTATTCAGCTTCCTGTGGATTCTCCACTACTTTATGTATCAAAATCAAGCTTCTTACATCGCGATTCATCCTGGTTTGATTAGAATGACAAAGAAGCTGTCATATTCCCAAACAGGAAAACTGGGATCACCTGATTTGAAAGTGGGATAGCTTCTTCATCCTAACTCCTATGAGATTTATTCAGCTTCCTGTGGATTCTCCACTACTTTATGTATCAAAATCAAGCTTCTTACATCGCGATTCATCCTGGTTTGATTAGAATGACAAAGAAGCTGTCATATTCCCAAACAGGAAACTGGGATCACCTGATTTGAAAGTGGGATAGCTTCTTCATCCTAACTCCTATGAGATTTATTCACTTCCTGGTGATTCTCCACTACTTTATGTATCAAAATCAAGCTTCTTACATCGCGATTCATCCTGGTTTGATTAGAATGACAAAGAAGCTGTCATATTCCCAAACAGGAAAACTGGGATCACCTGATTTGAAAGTGGGATAGCTTCTTCATCCTAACTCCTATGAGATTTATTCAGCTTCCTGGTGATTCTCCACTACTTTATGTATCAAAATCAAGCTTCTTACATCGCGATTCATCCTGGTTTGATTAGAATGACAAAGAAGCTGTCATATTCCCAAACAGGAAAACTGGGATCACCTGATTTGAAAGTGGGATAGCTTCTTCATCCTAACTCCTATGAGATTTATTCAGCTTCCTGGTGATTCTCCCACTACTTTATGTAAAATCAAGCTTCTTACATCGCGATTCATCCTGGTTTGATTAGAATGACAAAGAAGCTGTCATATTCCCAAACAGGAAAACTGGGATCACCTGATTTGAAAGTGGGATAGCTTCTTCATCCTAACTCCTATGAGATTTATTCATTTCCTTCCTGTGATTCTCCACTACTTTATGTATCAAAATCAAGCTTCTTACATCGCGATTCATCCTGGTTTGATTAGAATGACAAAGAAGCTGTCATATTCCCAAACAGGAAAACTGGGATCACCTGATTTGAAAGTGGGATAGCTTCTTCATCCTAACTCCTATGAGATTTATTCAGCTTCCTGGTGATTCTCCACTACTTTATGTATCAAAATCAAGCTTCTTACATCGCGATTCATCCTGGTTTGATTAGAATGACAAAGAAGCTGTCATATTCCCAAACAGAAAACTGGGATCACCTGATTTGAAAGTGGGATAGCTTCTTCATCCTAACTCCTATGAGATTTATTCAGCTTCCTGGTGATTCTCCACTACTTTATGTATCAAAATCAAGCTTCTTACATCGCGATTCATCCTGGTTTGATTAGAATGACAAAGAAGCTGTCATATTCCCAAACAGGAAAACTGGGATCACCTGATTTGAAAGTGGGATAGCTTCTTCATCCTAACTCCTATGAGATTTATTCAGCTTCCTGGTGATTCTCCACTACTTTATGTATCAAATCAAGCTTCTTACATCGCGATTCATCCTGGTTTGATTAGAATGACAAAGAAGCTGTCATATTCCCAAACAGGAAAACTGGGATCACCTGATTTGAAAGTGGGATAGCTTCTTCATCCTAACTCCTATGAGATTTATTCAGCTTCCTGGTGATTCTCCACTACTTTATGTATCAAAATCAAGCTTCTTACATCGCGATTCATCCTGGTTTGATTAGAATGACAAAGAAGCTGTCATATTCCCAAACAGGAAAACTGGGATCACCTGATTTGAAAGTGGGATAGCTTCTTCATCCTAACTCCTATGAGATTTATTCCTTCCTGGTGATTCTCCACTACTTTATGTATCAAAATCAAGCTTCTTACATCGCGATTCATCCTGGTTTGATTAGAATGACAAAGAAGCTGTCATATTCCCAAACAGGAAAACTGGGATCACCTGATTTGAAAGTGGGATAGCTTCTTCATCCTAACTCCTATGAGATTTATTCAGCTTCCTGGTGATTCTCCACTACTTTATGTATCAAAATCAAGCTTCTTACATCGCGATTCATCCTGGTTTGATTAGAATGACAAAGAAGCTGTCATATTCCCAAACAGGAAAACTGGGATCACCTGATTTGAAAGTGGGATAGCTTCTTCATCCTAACTCCTATGAGATTTATTCACTTCCTGGTGATTCTCCACTACTTTATGTATCAAAATCAAGCTTCTTACATCGCGATTCATCCTGGTTTGATTAGAATGACAAAGAAGCTGTCATATTCCCAAACAGGAAAACTGGGATCACCTGATTTGAAAGTGGGATAGCTTCTTCATCCTAACTCCTATGAGATTTATTTGACTTCCTGGTGATTCTCCACTACTTTATGTATCAAAATCAAGCTTCTTACATCACATCGCGATTCATCCTGGTTTGATTAGAATGACAAAGAAGCTGTCATATTCCCAAACAGAAAACTGGGATCACCTGATTTGAAAGTGGGATAGCTTCTTTCTTCATCCTAACTCCTATGAGATTTATTCAGCTTCCTGGTGATTCTCCACTACTTTATGTATCAAAATCAAGCTTCTTACAGCTTCTTACATCGCGATTCATCCTGGTTTGATTAGAATGACAAAGAAGCTGTCATATTCCCAAAGGAAAACTGGGATCACCTGATTTGAAAGTGGGATAGCTTCTTCATCCTAACTCCTATGAGATTTATTCACTTCCTGGTGATTCTCCACTACTTTATGTATCAAAATCAAGCTTCTTACATCGCGATTCATCCTGGTTTGATTGATTAATGACAAAGAAGCTGTCATATTCCCAAACAGGAAAACTGGGATCACCTGATTTGAAAGTGGGATAGCTTCTTCATCCTAACTCCTATGAGATTTATTCAGCTTCCTGGTGATTCTCCACTACTTTATGTATCAAAATCAAGCTTCTTACATCGCGATTCATCCTGGTTTGATTAGAATGACAAAGAAGCTGTCATATTCCCAAACAGGAAAACTGGGATCACCTGATTTGAAAGTGGGATAGCTTCTTCATCCTAACTCCTATGAGATTTATTCAGCTTCCTGGTGATTCTCCACTACTTTATGTATCAAAATCAAGCTTCTTACATCGCGATTCATCCTGGTTTGATTAGAATGACAAAGAAGCTGTCATATTCCCAAACAGGAAAACTGGGATCACCTGATTTGAAAGTGGGATAGCTTCTTCATCCTAACTCCTATGAGATTTATTCAGCTTCCTGGTGATTCTCCACTACTTTATGTATCAAAATCAATCAAGCTTCTTACATCGCGATTCATCCTGGTTTGATTAGAATGACAAAGAAGCTGTCATATTCCCAAACAGGAAAACTGGGATCACCTGATTTGAAAGTGGGATAGCTTCTTCATCCTAACTCCTATGAGATTTATTCAGCTTCCTGGTGATTCTCCACTACTTTATGTATCAAAATCAAGCTTCTTACATCGCGATTCATCCTGGTTTGATTAGAATGACAAAGAAGCTGTCATATTCCCAAACAGGAAAACTGGGATCACCTGATTTGAAAGTGGGATAGCTTCTTCATCCTAACTCCTATGAGATTTATTCACTTCCTGGTGATTCTCCACTACTTTATGTATCAAAATCAAGCTTCTTACATCGCGATTCATCCTGGTTTGATTAGAATGACAAAGAAGCTGTCATATTCCCAAACAGGAAAACTGGGATCACCTGATTTGAAAGTGGGATAGCTTCTTCATCCTAACTCCTATGAGATTTATTCAGCTTCCTGGTGATTCTCCACTACTTTATGTATCAAAATCAAGCTTCTTACATCGCGATTCATCCTGGTTTGATTAGAATGACAAAGAAGCTGTCATATTCCCAAACAGGAAAACTGGGATCACCTGATTTGAAAGTGGGATAGCTTCTTCATCCTAACTCCTATGAGATTTATTCACTTCCTGGTGATTCTCCACTACTTTATGTATCAAAATCAAGCTTCTTACATCGCGATTCATCCTGGTTTGATTAGAATGACAAAGAAGCTGTCATATTCCCAAACAGGAAAACTGGGATCACCTGATTTGAAAGTGGGATAGCTTCTTCATCCTAACTCCTATGAGATTTATTCACTTCCTGGTGATTCTCCACTACTTTATGTATCAAAATCAAGCTTCTTACATCGCGATTCATCCTGGTTTGATTAGAATGACAAAGAAGCTGTCATATTCCCAAACAGGAAAACTGGGATCACCTGATTTGAAAGTGGGATAGCTTCTTCATCCTAACTCCTATGAGATTTATTCACTTCCTGGTGATTCTCCACTACTTTATGTATCAAAATCAAGCTTCTTACATCGCGATTCATCCTGGTTTGATTAGAATGACAAAGAAGCTGTCATATTCCCAAACAGGAAAACTGGGATCACCTGATTTGAAAGTGGGATAGCTTCTTCATCCTAACTCCTATGAGATTTATTCAGCTTCCTGGTGATTCTCCACTACTTTATGTATCAAAATCAAGCTTCTTACATCGCGATTCATCCTGGTTTGATTAGAATGACAAAGAAGCTGTCATATTCCCAAACAGAAAACTGGGATCACCTGATTTGAAAGTGGGATAGCTTCTTCATCCTAACTCCTATGAGATTTATTCACTTCCTGGTGATTCTCCACTACTTTATGTATCAAAATCAAGCTTCTTACATCGCGATTCATCCTGGTTTGATTAGAATGACAAAGAAGCTGTCATATTCCCAAACAGGAAAACTGGGATCACCTGATTTGAAAGTGGGATAGCTTCTTCATCCTAACTCCTATGAGATTTATTCAGCTTCCTGGTGATTCTCCACTACTTTATGTATCAAAATCAAGCTTCTTACATCGCGATTCATCCTGGTTTGATTAGAATGACAAAGAAGCTGTCATATTCCCAAACAGGAAAACTGGGATCACCTGATTTGAAAGTGGGATAGCTTCTTCATCCTAACTCCTATGAGATTTATTCAGCTTCCTGTGATTCTCCACTACTTTATGTATCAAATCAAGCTTCTTACATCGCGATTCATCCTGGTTTGATTAGAATGACAAAGAAGCTGTCATATTCCCAAACAGGAAAACTGGGATCACCTGATTTGAAAGTGGGATAGCTTCTTCATCCTAACTCCTATGAGATTTATTCAGCTTCTGGTGATTCTCCACTACTTTATGTATCAAAATCAGCTTCTTACATCGCGATTCATCCTGGTTTGATTAGAATGACAAAGAAGCTTTCATATTCCCAAACAGGAAAACTGGGATCACCTGATTTGAAAGTGGGATAGCTTCTTCATCCTAACTCCTATGAGATTTATTCACTTCCTGGTGATTCTCCACTACTTTATGTATCAAAATCAAGTTCTTACATCGCGATTCATCCTGGTTTGATTAGAATGACAAAGAACTGTCATATTCCCAAACAGAAAACTGGGATCACCTGATTTGAAAGTGGGATAGCTTCTTTCATCCTAACTCCTATGAGATTTAATTCGCTTCCTTGCCCCTGGTGA